>NW_009218921.1:0-9791 GCF_000690835.1 Fulmarus glacialis
ATTCTATGATTCTATGATTCTACTCAAAGAGGCCACCCTTGCACCCCCCTGCTACCAAAACCTTGCCATGTAAACCCAATACAGATGAGAAATACCTGTGGTCATCGGAGAAACCCCTTGAGGAAAAGACCATCTTGCACTTCCGTTGATGCGGGGTTTATCATTCTAATCACATATATCCTCAGGGCTGACTAGATGTGGGGTTTATCATTCTAATCACATATATCCTCAGGGCTGACTAAACCCATGTGCTTTATGTGTTTTTTGTTTTATTTTTAACACAATGCTTGAACCCCTCCCTCCCCAATAACATGCCCACATGGACCTGCCTAAATCTACATACAAATACTCCTCAAATGAGGCCACGCAGGGCTTGATTTCTGAATTCCTAAATCTGGTGGGTGGATGAGAAGAATACTGATTTGTATTTCATTTATTTTTAATCAGCTGTGGATTAGTTATGCTTACTTGTGATGTTATCTCTCTAAGCTCATAAGGAAAGCGGCTTTTGTCCAGTCTGGGAATTCCTGGTCACTAACACACTGCAGAAGGGAGGATTTGATTTAGTAGGTGCAGTCTCTCTTTTAAGTTAGCATTTTGGCATGGTACTAAGTGTTGTTTTTTTTCCTGTGAAGTGCTAGATTTTTGGAAATAATGTGCTTGTGTCTCTTTTTCAAAAGAACCTGGTAGCCTTAGTACAAAGTCCATCTTGAATATTCATTTCCTGCCTACCTAATTCCCCAGCTTCCAGTTTCAGGTGGATGTGACAGTTGCTCCACTTTCTGCTAAAGTTATTCTGCAGTGTTACTGAGGTGTTAAATACCCTTTTTTGCCCCAAAGGTGGCTGGGTTTCAGTATTAGGATCTCTGTAATAGGATGTTTTGTTTCAGAAATATTTCTCTTTAATGGTGCTTATGCACCTAAGTCATTGTGTTAAATAAAAATATAGCAGGCAAGTTATAATAGAATTAGCTTTAGTAATAATTAAAGTTATCTGTATTTTGATGGGAGATGAGATCTAGTCCCCTCCCTCTTTAATTTCTGTAAAGTGTAAAACTACCCTGGCTGGCTAGTGAACTGGTTAACAAGGGAAGATTTGTGGAATGCAAGTGCTGATAGAATTATCTCACTTAGCTAACTTTTAAAAGTCAGTTTTGTTTCTGTAGGAGTGTCAGCTTTGTCAAAATGTTACATCAGGAATTGATACATCTTTTTTTTTTGAATGAGGTTTAATAAAAAATGAAATGAACTTCCAGTTTTCTGCAGTTTGTTTCAGAAGTTGGATTGTGCCATAGATAGCTTTAAATTCCTATGGGATTTTATAGGGAGAATAGAAAACATCCTTTGCCAGAGAAGACTAAATTCAGTATCTCTGCCAGCATCCTAACTTATTTTCAGATATTGTGATATATCTTCAATATTAAAAAAATGTAATCAACATGTTGCTATAGTCATCCCAAATAAGCTTACTTTTTAAGAACTAAACAAATGTGCAGTTGGTGTAGCCTGACCAACATAATTATGTTGCTAATTTGTAAGGCCAAAAATATATATATTGAAAGACAAATGCAAAAGAAACAAGTGAAGTCAGTGACAGCAAAATTAGGACAGGGAGAAAATAGCTCTACTAAATTATAACGTGGATTTAAATAACAAAAACTAAGATCAGTTGCTACCTATTTAAATAAAAAATAGTGTATGGTGCAAATCTTTGTGATTATATTGGATAGGATGCTCGGCAAGTTGTTGAAATACTCATTCCCATTGACTGCAAAACCAGCTATGAAAACAAGTAAGGACTCTCCTTCGGGTAAGGGTCTAACAAATTTTTTGTTTAATCCAAGAGGTATTTCTGCTTCTCCATTGACGGAAGTGATGGAATAGACACAGAATATCTTGTTGAAGAATTGGAGGCTGAACCTATCAACATTCTCAATAGTTTGCAAATGTTTCAAATTAACTATATCACATAATCCTAACCCAAATATGAAAAATCCAAAATCCTTTATCCAATATAAATAACAGGGCAGACTCTTCTTTCCCGAAAATGTCCAATAGCTTGACTATTGCATACTTTTAAGTCAGGTTTCTTATGTTGGTACTTCCTGCACCCTTTATGCAAGGGAGAATCTTCCTGAGAAAAGGGTTTTGAATTGGTGATGGTGTTTTTCCTTTTACACTTGCTCAGTCATGGATTTTTGAAAGCTTTTTACAGATAAATGTTTTTCTTGTTTAAACTTTTTGTCCTACTTTTGATGATGCAGCTTTCACTGTTGTCACAGGCTGCTTATCCACTGTCTTCTGTTATGAGATATCTCATAGTGAAGCCTTAGAGCTGTCACTGGGCGATACCAGTTCTCGAACTGACCCTTTCAGCTTAATGGGAGATGCACTTTAACTTGTCGACTTTCCAAACTTGTCTCAAGTTTCAGACAGCTACAGGATATGTTTGCATCGCCATATGATTAGGATTCATTTCAAAGAAGTAGAAGTATGTAGGAGTTCCTCTTGCTCACAATTTAAAAATCAGAGTGGTAAATTTTATTCTAGTGAAGTGGTTACAAAACTGGAATAAATTTACAGGAAAAAAAAAAGCATGAAATAAAAGCAGCAGTTCTGTAGAGAATATGCCTGGTATTAAGCTGTTATCTCACATTGTGTTTCTCTGCAGTGTCTTTTGGCAGTATCTCAGTCCTCTGCCTCTGTCTTTCAAAATGTATTCTGCTCTGGTACCCCTCTCTAATTGCGCTTGAACGTTATCAGGATGCTGTTGAGCACTAATGAGTCTTTAAAGCAGTATGTAGGGACTTCCACTTCCCTTTTGTTCATGATAATTAAGTTAGGGAAATTTTACATTGTGCCTTGATTAATTCTGGGAATTTGTAAGAATGCAAATGAAACATTGTTTATCTGTGGCTGAGTTATCTTTTGATATGCAAACATACTTTGATATGCTGATTTTCATTACCATGATTACCTTCCTCTTTGGGAAGGCAGCTGAATTACAATTCCACTTGACTCCTCCCTGCACAGAAGATGCGACTTCTGTTGCTCACGTTTTTCATGGTTTCATAATTGTATACAAATTTCATGTTGTAGCAGTTATCTGAACAATGTTCCTGTTAGTCTAGCAATATCAGGAATTTACTGTATTTTCTGTAAGTCTATCTATGATCTATATTAATAAAACAGATGACCAACATGGTCTGGGATTCTTCTTAAACACAGAGTACGTTTATGTAACTGAGAAGTTAACTGATGAATGATACAACACAGTCTTTGCTTATTGTAGTATTACTTTTTGGACACCTTTGAGACTAAGGTAACTAATTCTGCCATGTGCTAAAATGTTTTGAAGCAGTAACGAAGTATTAAATTAACAAAGTAGGAATGTGGGGAAGAATGCAGTATGCAACAATTTTTTTCAGGTTTATACCTCTGAGGGACATTTCTCCTGGAACAGAGGTCTGCGCTTTGCTGACTCTCTGGACAGTTATTTTTTATGCAGCTTTCTGCAGCTCCAAGGGAGCATACCCCAAACCATGGCACTAAGTTCAGAGTATTTTTATGTCTTTGGTCCTCATGGTTGTGTGTAGCTCATGCTTTTATTTACAGACTTACTGGAATCCTAATCAGGATTTTTATTATGACCTCAGGAAACAGTACTTGAAGATGTCATGTATAGATTTTATCTGCACTGATTTTAACTGCAATTCTGCTGAATCTGTGTGGCAGGGTTTTCTTCCTAATGGCAGCTGATTCTTCATTCATCAAAATACTCCTGTACCCTTTTTGGCCCAATATCCATCTTGCTGCTGTTACACGAATATATCTCCTTCCTTTTTTGAAGTCTCTTGCATTTCTTCTTGTACCTTGAACTGTGCTCTGGTGCACTGTTCTGGTGACAGACACAGCTAATAGGGACACAGATTTTCACACTGCCCTTGAGGTACTCTTACCTATTATACGAGTCTTCCATTCAGCACTCATTAAGGCAAAACTTCCATGTTTTGCACTGGAACCAGAAACTGCTTGCCGAGGCCAACACTGGTGCAGCAGAGAAGTGTCTGGCACTGACAGTGATTTGAGTTTGTGGAAGTCTGCAAGCCTGAAGAGGCGAAAAGTTCTTACACAATGAACTGAGAGATGATGCTTCTCAAATGGCCCTCAGGCTGCATATCTGTGAATTGGAGCCTTGAGCAATTCCTTCTGCCGCTGCATAAGTTGCCATGATGGCTTGAGTGTTGGTGCACTTTCTTCAGCTGCCTGATTGGGTAAAAAGTTAAGTACATGCCTTTAATATAAGTGTATGGATATGCCCTTAGGTCTTGGCATAGCAAGACAGTAACACGTATGTTTGTTTAGAAAACCTTTTTTAAAAATTCTGCAGAGCATCTGCTAATGTCAAACCTGAGAATTTTCTTCCAGGTATTTGCCCTCCCTTTCCTCCTCCACAGCTATCGTGGTCCTAGGATATATAGAGATGATTGCATTCTGCAGGCCTTCATCTTGACTGGTTTGGCTCAATTATGCCAGTCTTAACTCATTTTCTAGGGGAGTCTTTGAGTAAAATAGTCTCTATACCTATATTTAGTGAATAAACAGTTTTATAAATGCTATATTTAGCATATGTTTGTTTATTTTTCATGAGCAAGATGCTGTTGGGAGCTCCTAAGGGATCTGTTTAATGTTTTTTCTAAAGAGATAAGATGGAATTTATATGTGAAAAATACGCACTCGTTTGGTTTCTTTGTAGCTGACTTGCATTTGCATGGTACTTCTCACTGGAAACATGTATGGAGGACTGTTCATGATGCTATTTTAATTCTTGGTTTGTCTTTTAGTATATGTTGAGTGTTCTATTATAGGGTACAGAACTAGATAATGTGTTCAGTGTTGTGGATATAATAAAGAAGGATCTTGTAAAGCTTTTGCTTTCTATTTATATTCTATCTTAGCCCACAATGTGTCCATACATCTCTTCCTTATCCTGAAAGACAACCTAAACACTAGAAAGTGCCAAGACAAATTAAAGCACCCCATGTAAGTAAACAACCACATGGCAGAGTCCATATGTTCTAAAATTAGGCTTACCTATGTTTATAACAATACATTATTTCTGCATCTAGAAAGGGAAATCAAACCAATTCCCTTGTGTGGAAAGAATCCCATTGCATTTTGAATGGCTATTAGCATATTAATCACTTCCTGTGATATTTTTCAATTTAGTCTTTTGAAGTCATCCATGGAAGAGGAGTTGCTCTACAAGAATAGTGTCATAGACTTTAAACGCATACTGCTTTCAGTCATGCTGATGTACCTTTTAAACTCTTAAGTTAATGTGTTACCCCAAAATGAACTCTGCATCTTGTATGAGAAACTGGGATCCAAGCTTTGCATGCTTTGTGGATGTGACCTGCTATGGAGTATGCTTTGTGACATCAGTGATTCCCATACATTCCTCTCTGCTGCCCTTCAGTCCTGCTGTGCTATATCATTGCTGGTCCCAGGCAGGGTTTTGTGCATTTATAGGGAGCAAAACTGATGACCAAGGGAGCTAAGGCGGAGGTTGATTCTCCTTGTCTCTCTGGGGTTTTGTGACAAGGCACATAAAATGATGTCACTGTGTGTTCTGAGGAATATGCTGCATCTTTGAAGAGTTAGGCCTTAGTGACATCTGAGACGTGGACATTTCCCAGAGGATGAATCTGTGCCAAACCTCACTGATTGCTTCTGTAATCTTTTTCTGTGGGGTTAAGAACATGAATTGCTGTGCTAGTGCTATATTGATAATAGCAGAAGAAGGCAAAGTTGATGTTATACAGGTGGGAATGATGCATGTACCTTGGTTTGGACTCTAGAAGAACAAAAGTTAACAGTGCTGAGAATTTTAATATTCCTGCTTGGATGCCAAGGACTTGTGTGCATTTGGACTGATAGTAGCTAGATGTGGTAGTGGTAGAAAACTCAAGGCAGTGAGAAGTATGAACTTGGCTAATTATTTTGACCAATTTTGGGGTTAGGAAGGCTGTTATATTTGGATTTAGTTTGCTTATTTTCATTTCGCTGGGAAAGCAATTTTCTGGCTGTAGAACAGATTAATTCACTGAAGAGCAAAACAAGTTTGGTCAGAACAATTGATTCCAGTGAAGAAATTGAGCATTCTGGGATTTGTAGAGATCTGCCCAATACACTTAAAAAATCTAAACTTGTACCTGCCTGTAAGCCTTAGCAAAATGTATGGAAAAATCATTTGTGACTACTTTCATTTTTTGACCAGTTCTATTGCTGTGACTTCAGTGAATAGCACCTACCTTTCATAAGCAGGCTTTTTGGTGCCCTGGTGCCCCTTGTCCTGCCTCGCATCATATTCAACTTTTAGATAGCAAAAGTCTTGAAAGGCTTCAGATTTTCAAAACACATATACCCTTGAAGTGAAATAGAATATATATCTACTTGGCTGTCTCAGTGAAAAGTGTTCTTATCCTGAACTGTGACTCCGTTGTCACGTTGTTGGCCAAAGTCAGAGAGTAATAACTATTGTGCCAAGGTCTTCCCTCTGGTAGCTTTTAGTTTCGGGAGCAAGTCTGACGTTCTGAGCAGATGCAGCTGCTGGGCAGAAACCTAAGTAGCAGGGCAGTGTTCTATACTGGGAAAATGGGATTCAGAGAAGTGGTTAACTAAAGTCCCCACTTGGAAATGGGGAAGGAAACGTATTACAATTTGTCTTCTGATGGCACTTACAAAGCCAAACTGAAAACTCTGCTCCTTGTCCTGAGCTGCTTGTATATTTGCTTAAAACTCATTTTCTCTGAGAAATGTTTACATAATGGGTAAGAAAGTGTTACTTTGTGGGACTCCTGCTGTTCTCTGTGCACGGCAGTAGTTCCGGTAGGAGGCTGTTATAAAAGCATTTAATATCCTAATTATCAGTTTTTCTTTAGACTGGAGAATTTGGGCCTGGAAATGTAGTGAAAGATAAAGCTTGTGGGTCCTAGGTGACAACTTTTGCGTTTGGATGAGTTACAATTCTTAACAGTTAGTGTCTCAGGTGCACACTTAAGCTTTTCCATAAAAAAATACGAGTTAAGAGTGATGTCTTAGTTCTCCTATTTTTCCTATGCTCTGCTCCATGTACTAATTCAGGGCAAGTGAGGAATAGCCCACTGGCGGGTTATTGAGACTTACTTCTGTGAGTAACTTCTGCCTTCCCAAGTCTTTGGAAAGGAATTGACAGCCCTGTGCTTGGCAGGAGGCAAAAAGGAAAACGTCGTCTGCTCTGCTCAAATATGTGACACTGTCATGCAAAATGCCCTTACAGGAAGATGTGTCTTGGTCACACTGACACAGCTTCCTTCAGCAGTGTCTAAATTTCTAAGATGATGACTCACAAAGAGTGCTACCAGTTTGAACTTCAAGTACATCTTCTAAAAATAAATTGTTTCTGCAAAGTCCTTCTTAAAATGTTGTTAAGACATTATATGTAAACTGATACACATTCATTGAGATGGTAAAGCAGTCACTGAGAGAGCAGCACAGATGCACTCCAGCGTACAACTTGCACCCAGTCACTTAGATTACACTGATGTAAAACACAAAAGGATCTCTTGAAATAAGGTGGAGCTGTAATTCAAAAAGCAATTAATCCTACAACCTCTCAAAATGTCCTTTTGCAAAGCAGTAACATAATACAAAGCAAGAAATACTCACTAGAAAGTTAGAAACTTCTGATGTCAGTTTATTTTGAGCATGCATTTCAGCTTCTGCTAAATATGTCTAAAATGGGAGATTGTTTACTTCTATTTGGCAAACTATATTTTTCATTTTAAGTTTGCTTTGTAGCACAACGTTGTAAATGCAATGAATGACTCAGCCTATTCCTGCAAAAAGCTTTTTAGCATATTTAATCTGTCTGTTCGGAGGTAGCTTAATTTATGTGATAAAATGCTTGTGGTTTGATATAAATTATTCTAAGAGGAAAAGTACAGTGGTTGAAGCAATCAGACTAAAAGTTGGTCTGTGTAATGAGCGCTCTGCAGAAAGTAAAAAAAACTGTGTTGAATATTTATGTGATCAGATCAAGATGATTCTTTCCCTTCTTGCTGAGGGCAGCCAGCAGTACAGTTGACTTCATTACTTATGAGGTGATTTTCCAAGTGCCCAACCGAGATGATCAAAACTGAAATCTAGCTACATTTTCACCACCTCATTCTTCCTGTGTATTTTGTTTCCCAGTTAAAAGGAAAGCAAGGTATAGGAACTGCTAGTGACAACAGTTGGACTTACCACTTAAAGCCAGCCAGGCAGAACTGAGTTTCTAAGCTTGAGCAGTAGGTGAGTAAAGTACGCAGCATTGCTTCTGGCTCCACCGCTGCCCTGGCAAAAGGGAGTTACTCTGACCACTCTTTTTCTTCCCCATATTTTAAGCTGCTGCAGCAAAGTGATCACACAGTTACTATGCAAGTAAAATCCCCTGAGGACTGGGTTCTCTTGCCTTGTGTCCCTGTTATCTCCTCTAAATAGTGCCAGGCAATTGGAGTTTAATCTAAGATTTCTCTCGTGTCTTCATCTACTCATTCCTTTGTTGGCCTAGCCTGCTAACTGGATACTCAGCCACACTGGCAGCTTGTGACACATGCATGATTATCCACCAAGAACTAGGTAGAAACTGCCAAATCTTTTCATAGAGTTTCCTGATTAGCCACCTGCTTAACATGGCTTTCCTCACGATTGAAATTACTGTGGTGCTGGTGGTAGTATAAAAACTTCTGTGGAGTAGCAGAGAACACTGCCAGGACTGCTTAGATTTGATCTGCTGAGCTGTAGATACAGCACTGAACTAAAAAATATTTGCTTGATGAATAGCA
The DNA here is from genome assembly GCF_000690835.1 of Fulmarus glacialis. NCBI lineage: Eukaryota > Metazoa > Chordata > Aves > Procellariiformes > Procellariidae > Fulmarus > Fulmarus glacialis. Next base: position 8,868 of record NW_009218921.1, read on the forward strand.
CATATATGTTTTTTGCCACATAATGTTTGCCACTTGTTTATCTTCAGCTGAAAGATTTGAAGCAAAATTTGAAGTGGAGAGAAAGTAATGTTTGAATTCAGCCCCAGTTCTAAAGCCAGTGTAGGTGCTTCTGGGTTTGAATGAGTAATCCCTCTTGATTGGCAAGAATTTATGTAGTTATGGAGGAAAAAGCATGTTCATAGTCAAACATAATGTTATAGTGAGCAATGCTCCAACCTCATTTTCTTCTAGTTTATCTACATCCCAAGACAATCCTTGAGGATAATCACCCAAAAGTGTTTGTACACAGTATATTTACAAAAACATAAAATTGTTATGTCTGCAGGGAGTAAAGAAACAGAATTAGATTCTTTTTTATATTATGTGCAAGAAAGTTAAGTGGAATACTTGGTTGTAGTAGTCAGTATACCAAAAGATGCCCTTTTTAAAAATGTTGTGATGATTTGAGAAGCAGATCAGTGATACCACTTACACATTTATATCAGGGAATGCAGGTGAGATTAAGATTTGCGAGAACTGGCAGGCTGTAATGGACACAAGGAATATCATACCTGATTGCGTCACATCACGCATCTACTGAGTAAAGCACAGGATAGAAGTGTTTGTTCATTCCTTCTCTAATGGGAGTCCACTGATGGGGTGCACTGGTGTTTGGCTGGCTTGGGGTGGTTTTTTTTTTTCACTTCTGAAACTCTTCCTAGAGCCTTTCTGTAGGTTTGTCAGAGTGGTTAGTGCCTTTAGAAGTTTACGTGCTATCTCCCTGCGCCTTAGTGAGCCACAGTGTGTTGTTTGTTCCTAATACCTCCTGTCTGCATTCAGGACCCAATGCTGTTATCTCTGAAATCAAAGCAATAAATTGCATTTACTTTCAAGGAAACAGAATATAGAATCATAGAATCATTA
>NW_009218922.1:0-2297 GCF_000690835.1 Fulmarus glacialis
TAATAATAGAATATGCAAAGCAAGTGATGTGCGATGCAATTGCTCACCACCTTCTGACCAATGCCCAGCCCAGCCCCCAAACAGCAGCTCTCTGGTCAGCTTTCCCCTATTTTATATACTGAGCATGAAGCATGATGTCATATGTATGGAATATCCCTTTGGCCAGTTTGGGTCAGCTGTCCTGGCCGTGCCTACTCCCAGCTTCTTCTGCATCTCCAGCCTTCTCAGTCGGTAGAGCATGAGAAGCTGAAAAGGCCTTGACAGTGTAAGCACTACTCAGCAACAACAAAAACATCAGTGTGTGTCATTATTCTCGTATTAAATCCAAAACACAGCACTATCCCAGCTAATAGGAAGAAAATTAACTCTATCCCAGCCGAAACCAGGACACAATGTGAAGAAGCAACTAAGAAGGAGCAAAGTATAAACTTTTTTCTCTCATATTTTGCAGGTTGAATATTACAGCTTCACATGTGCTTGCGTTGTTTCTACTGATGTCCAACAGGCAACAGATATTCTGAACGGTATTCAGCAGGTCCCTCTGCAGCGTAACATCAGTTCTTCTTTGATACAAGATGGAGGAAACATACAAAGATAGGACTTCATTTGTGAAAGGGGCAAAAGATATTGCCAAAGAGGTGAAGAGGCAAGCGGTGAAAAAAGTGAATAAGGCTGTTGACAAAGCTCAGGATGGCTACACACAGAGGTCCTACAACCGATTCCAGGATGAGGAAGATGACGATGATTACTATGTCCAAGGACGAAATTATGGTGTAGAAGCTAATGATGATGAAGGATCAAGTGAAGCAACTGAAGGGCATGATGAAGATGATGAAATTTATGAAGGGGAGTATCAGGGAATCCCCAAAATGGGGCAGGGCAAGGATGGCATGGTGGCCTTAGGTCAGCCTATGGGTGATGAATATAAGGATCGTCATGAACTGGAAACAGAGAGGAAAGCTGATGAAGAAGAGCTAGCACAGCAGTACGAGCTGATAATACAGGAATGCGGCCATGGTCGTTTCCAGTGGGCCCTCTTCTTTGTGTTGGGAATGGCCCTAATGGCTGATGGGGTTGAAGTTTTTGTAGTTGGATTTGTGTTGCCCAGTGCTGAAACAGATATGTGTATACCCAATTCTGGATCAGGATGGCTTGGTGAGTAAAGTCTTTGCTCTGTCTTTGTGCTATTACACGTGTTGCTTACAGTACGCCTAAGTATGTATTTGTCAACACCAATGCTTATACAAAAATATGTTTGTATTGAATATAAATAAGTAAGCCACAAGTGCATTAACAGATAATATGGATTTAATGAAGATTATAATTTTATTTTTGGATAATTGTTCTCTTTTTCAGTCAGTAAGTATAAATAAGTCACTAAAGTGGAAGACTGCACAGTAAAACTTAAGAGGAGAGGGATACGTTTTGTTCTTGTATACAAGAATAGACATCCAGATGAACTAATTTTAAAAAACAAACAAACAAACCACAGTTGGTGTATTGGAGTTCTGCTGCATTTATACAGGCGTAATAAAGAGTAGATAATATAACTGTCCAGCAACATTGTCATACTTTGTGGGAGCCTTCCCAAGGGCAAGCTGGAATGCAATCTGGGAAATGTAGGAAATCCAGGGAAAATGCTGTCTAGTCTTTTCCCTCTTTTTGTCTTTTACTCCTTTTATCCCAAAGACTGTTCTCTAGCCATCCAAAAAGCATGATGTTTATTTGGAGTTGGGGGGGGCAGGCAGAAGTCAACAGGACAAATGGCTGAAGATGAGTCTGGGGTACGAGTTTTATATCTGCTCAGCTGATGAAGATAAGCTGTGTCTCATCCTGTTGCCTCTTCCCTCCTCTGGTGTGACAAATAGCAGGCTGAGCCAGCCTTGTGTGACTCGGTGAGAGCAGTAGCGCTGCGAGCAGGTCCGTGTTTGCCCTCCCTGGGCATACCCGGGCACAGCAGAGAAAGCAAGGCCCTCATGGGGCAGGGCTGTGGAGAAAAGGCATAGAAATGGTTCCTGGAGGATCAGGAGATGTAGGAGCATGGGGGCTTGTGACGTGGCAGAAAATGGAATATATGTGTGTAGATAAGTGGTTTGGGCCTGAAGGACACAGGCTATTACAGAAAACGAGGGCTTCTTATAAAATATTTAGGAACCTTGGTCTTCTATAGATGTACTGTTTGTTCCCTGCATCTTTACAGCACATGGTTCTGTTGCAACAGTCTCATTTTAACTTAGCTCAGTTTCCTGATTTTATTCCTTTGCTCACTATCAATTTGTCCTGGTTCCGGCTGGGAC
>NW_009218923.1:0-45285 GCF_000690835.1 Fulmarus glacialis
GATTCTATGATTCTATGATTCTAAATGGGTAACGATACTTCTGTGCCGCGATGTCTTGTGTAGTTATCTCTGGTGGTGGTCATTTCAGACTGGGCTATATACAAGCTCTAAATGTTTGGACTATCATGATTGTTTATTTAGTGTTTCTCCAGCTGTAGTTACAGGTGAGGACCTAGGAAAGAGTATCCTATACATCTTATCTATACAGGACAAGCACATATGATAGTTTTCCTCAATATTTTTCCACCTATTTCAGCTCAGGGACCTCCTGCACTGGACACTGGATGTTCCTCCTCAAAACACTTCTTGTCCACTACATCGTTGTCTTCTCTTGAACCCATGTAAAGGTTTAACATCTGTTCCTCTTTCAGGAGGAGTCCCAGAGGTCACCCAGCTGCCATGGGAAGAGCCACGTCCTCCTTCAGGGTTTATAGATCTGAGCAACAGCAGCCATGGGGGAGGTAACTGCTGTCAGCAAACTCATCCACAATCACTGATCCAAATTTGGATCAAATCCTTACAGTCCACTTCCATAAATAATGCTCTGTCCTTCACATAAAAAAAAATCGTTTGTTATTTATACAACAGATGCACCTAAAAACCACCAACCAAGATGAGGACTCGATTGTGCTAGGCGCTATAAAAACAAGCAGTAATCCCCCAAAGAGCTTTTAAAGTAAGGAATTGATAGTTTAGTTCTCCTAGGAAGACTAGTCACTGTGAATCTTTAAAATATATTTCTATGCAGAGCAGAGAAAGTTGTTGGGCTTTCATTCCTTTCAGTTCTTGATAGCGCACATAAAGCACCAAACACAAAAGCTAAATGTGACTTTGCAACTTGAATCCCAGACAGAATACGTGTGCAAATCCTGCCAGATACATCCATTGACTTCTAAGCAGAAATTTCTTCCTGAATCAGGAAAATGACGAGCCAGGTATTGCTCCTCACTTAAAATACCAGACCTACAGTGGCAGATTTGATTGCATCAGGCTTCATAAGGAGGAGCAATCCCAAACCTTTACCATAAAAGCATATTTCTGACTCCCTGCTATTGCACTGTGTTCATGGATATGCCCAAAACAATAATTTCAGAGCAGTTCAAGTCCTGAGCTTGCCTCAGTGCGCTTTGAAGCAGTTTGTTCTAAGCAAGTCATGTTCACTATCCTAATCTGACATGAAGCCTGATAGAAAAATCTGTGATCGATTATAGCAGCAGGACAAAGAGATATGAGAGGAAAGCAATGGAAAAGAACAGATATCAATCACTGGTTCGCAACGAGCCTAAAGAAGGTAGCTGGTGATATTACTGAATTTGAAGGCAGTGTAGCACATCTTTTTGCTCTGTGTAGGTAAACACTCCGAGCTGCAGACTGTTTGTCTTACAGACAGACCGATTTGGTATGAAAAGTGGATTTTGAAGTATGGATTTCGTCAGAAAGGGACAAAGTAAACTATTGGTTTGTTACCTTAAAAACGGTGTAGCACATAATGAGTGTTTGCATGGTTTCACAGCTGCTTATTAGTGTTATTTTTAAGCTTTTAAGTGTTTTTTATATTTACAAATTTTAAATGGTTAAATATGAAATATATGATGGAACAAATCTGTATTGAATATGAAACAGCAGACACGATCAACAAACTCTTTCATGTTGAGTTAGCTTTTTTCTCGTTGCTGGACAAGATCATACTTCAAAGCAAATTAAAAATGTGAAGCCAAATTCTGATTGCAATGCAGGCAACAGAAATCTTCCTGTCAGCTGTAATAAAAGCAGGTGTAAGTTTTCAGTACTAGTCCAGTCCATCCAATTCACATGTCTTTCTGTCTTTATCTAATCTAATACATGGTCGTGAGATAAATTACAGAAGCATATGATAAATTGCATTGCTATTCATTTTTGGCAAGATCACCTATACTCTGGCCACTAATTCATCTCCGCCAGGATCCATTGTTACCTACCCAACCCTTGAAACAGCCTCCAAATAATGTCATTTCATTTTCTTTAGGAAAACAAAGAAATTATATTTGCTGTCAAATATCCTGTTTACCCTCACCAAAATAAATGATACCTCATTGCTACCTCTGCAAAATCACGGGTTACAAAAATATCAAAATGTATTTATAGTATTAAGAGTCTCAAAGGTATTAGGTCCTTATATTCTATTTGAGTGGGAAAATATGACATGGTTTAGGTTTAGGGATTTCAAAGAGTCATTTATTTGGTTCTTTCTGTGTTCATTGTTTTTTTTGGCTAGAGACTTGATCATACAGATAGAACACACAAAACTGGGTAAGAAATCTTCAATATTCTATCATAATTTTTTCCAGTGCTTATTTAGAGCAGTTCACCACCCTTGAAAAAAAAGCACCACCCTGAATCACACCAGTACCACCTCGGACCCACACATTCATCACGCATCTCTGTTAGGTACCATTCATATCCATCTGGGAATGGGAAGAGGAATATCCAATTAAAGCAAAAAGGGAAGATATCTTCTTTTCCCTTAAACCCATCAGATCCATCTCTGACTTCTGTATGAACTCTGCTGGGTAGCAAAGGCTGGCAGTGAAGTGCCTCTTGATGTGAAAGGAAATTAGGAAGATTTGAACGTGAGGTGTTGGGAGGTACGAGCTAATGAAGGCTGATTTTGAGAGTTGTAGGAGAGCTCCCCATTGCCACTAGCATGAAGGAGCACCAAGACAGTAGGTAGAACTGCAGCACAAAAGCTGGTGTCAAGTCCATTGATGGCAGAGACCCTTGGTCCTACCACCAGCGTAAGCTGTTGGACTTGCTGGGGTGGTGGTGGGCACTGAGCTTTATCCTGAGCCAGCCCCATGTCCCAGCCCCATGTCCCACCACTCAGCTGCCAAGGACGAGGGGAAGCAGTGAGCTGATGGCAATTTTGGCCAGAGGAGACATGTTAGCACCCGTGCCCAAGATCAGTGCCAGCCCGGGTAATTGCCCGAGCAATGCTCCTCGGCATTGCCACTTCAGCTGCTGACAGCCGCCTCCTCCTCCTCGTCCTGCCGTAAATCACTGTGAAATGGTGCCGTGAACCATCCAACAGCTGCTGAATTTCACCCAGGAGATTGCTGCACCTCAGCAGTAAGGGAAGTGATTTTGCATATCAAGATTTTAAAGCAATTTGGGGCATTTTGAAATGGAAGACACTATTGATGTGAAAATACTATTATTATGTTTACTGCAAAATCTGTTAGCAACCCCATGAAAACATGAGCAGTACTTGAAGACAGAGAATGTATTGCAGGCTAATGTGAAAACCTGGCCTTGCTGGTGGGAGGGAAAGTTTTCCCGGTGATTTCAGGAAGGTGAAGGCTTCATCCTACACTATTTAGGAGCAGCTGAGCCATAATGGTTACATCCAGCTAATTGGATACATTGCTATAGGCACTTGAGAAATATGATAGACAGATGCATTCAGCTAGATAGATATCCCCTGGTGTAGCAAGCTGAAGTCAATTACGGAGTTAAATAGTGAAAGATTTGACCTGATGTCATTTATATCTCGAGTCATAATTAACACTTAAAGTTCAACTCTATGGCAATTTTCTTTTAATAACACTTAAAACCTATATAGAGCTCAAAGAATTGCATAGACATGATGAAGGATGACTCGAGTGGATGTCAGAATTTCAGCGTTAGTAATGAACCCTCAAAACGCCTTTACAAGGCATGTGGGTAGCATCATTTCTCTTCAGTTTCTCCTTTGAAGAGAAGCAGGTTTATCCAATGCCTCCTCAAAGTCCTTGGCACCTGGAGATAAGGATTGAGGCTTTTTCAGATGCTAAACCAGCAAACACTCAGCTCAGCCTGCCTCCTGTCTTTTTGACTTGATATATTTTTAAATTCTACCAAAATCTTTAGAAGATTATGGACAAATTGCTTGTCAAATGGCCTGGTTTTTCCAATTAGAAGCTATGCAAACGCAGAAGAAAAAAATCTGCCGTAAACACAGCTTCTGCCTCTAAGATTTTCATGTGGATGAAATATGAATCTTAGAGGGGGAAGAAACGCGCTCTCGCACTGAGACCTTGTAAGCTGAGATTCAGCTCGCTGCAGATTTTTATGGTCAAGTTATAACTGCCTGTAAAGCAGGGGTTTAAAATGGAAGTGCTGACAAAACTTTTAAACTACAACAGTGGAAATGGCGCCGCAATAATTTATAATCTACAGGCAGCTTTGGATTTATTATCACAATGACAAATGCACTGTCATTGTTAATAGGATATTTCCCAGCAAGGACTTCTTGTTATGCAAGCCAGGTTCACTATGTCATGCAGCATGATAGCAATAAAGTCTACAAGAATTTGTAATGAACTTCAATTACTAATAGATTATGGTTAATGGGAAATATGTGCAGTAAAGATATGGGTTTTTATATGCGCCTTCTGGTACTCTACAAGGCAATGATTTATGCTACAATTTATGTTAACATTCTCCAGTACGAAAAAAAGCCTAAATTGGTGGAAAGCCACTCCATCCATAACAAATATTTAAGATAATTTTGCGCATCATGTAAATGAAGATGTAAAATTAGATATTAATCCTTTTCATTTTAGCATTTGTATTTTATTAAAAATGAAGACTTTGCCCTATTGTGTAATGGCATTAAAAAATCCTATCATGGGCTGCAAGTATGAATTATACCGATGTAGGAATGGCGACAGCATCCGAGCTGTAAGTGCATTTGTTCAATTTGCTGTTGTAATTAACAGAGCAGTGAGAATATTTTTCTATGTATGATTTAAAGTAACAGCTCTGCAGCGGCTCAGGCAGATGTGTTTGACGCCGAGGGGATATATACGGGCTCCGACGGAGGGGATCAGCCTTGTCCTCCCCCACTTTTGCTCTCCCCCAGCCTTCCCACGTGGCATCGCTCCAAAGCCATGTCTCATCCGTGGACACCGGGCTACTCCCTTCCCTGCACAGCAAACCTCCCACGGGAATTTGGGAAATTATCACCTGACGCAGCACCAGAGCCACGAGCTCACGCTTACTTATCAGGGGGACACAGGCCCGGGTGTTTGCCTGCTATTTCAAAGGAGAGTTCCTCCTCCTCCTCCCTCCCTCCCTCCAGCTTTTTTCTCCTGGACCTGTAATATAATCTGTATAATCCAGGTTTATGTGCCCACGAAATGAAAAGAAAAAAGGATGTCTCCCAATTTAAAAACAAACACTGTTCAGAACCGTCTCTGATGAACGTAGAGATGCAATGTTAAGGATTGCATTTAACCAGAGTCACGTTTCTGCAAAATGTTTACACTTCATATCTGAAGCATGTATTTACCCAGAAAGGGGCACCCATGCATGAAGAACTTGCAGGAACATTTCTGGTATATTTTTAATACAAGTAGCCTGACGCCCAGCTTATTTCAGCCAGTGTTATGTTGGTTTAAGACCATTGCTCCCAGCGAACCTCTGTATAAAGCCTATAAATTTACTTTCTAGGGGTGTGAGTGAGGAAGATCCATCCCGTTGGCTCGCACCTCCAGCTGGGGGTTTGCAAAGAGCAAGGCTGGTCTGGAGATGTGCTTTTGGAAGAAATTTCTGCTGGTTGAGATAAGGCAGGCTTTCTGAGAGGAAAACAATTCAGCGCGGAAAGCACACAGGTAAGCTCAAAATTGCTGTATAAATCCTCGTCCGTGGACAGTCTGGACTCCCCAAACACACTCTGGAATAGCAGTATCTCGCTGTACAATTAAGGATGATTCTCGCATGAAAATGTGGCTCTTCAGGCTATTAGGAAGTTGTTTGAGAGATTTACAAAAACTCCTTCGGTTTTTATGGTCAAATGAGCATAAAATTGTGCTTACCCACACTCATTTCCTACTAAATAATATTTACAGTACTTCTTGGAAATGCGTGTGTTACAAATTTAAAATTAAAAATAATTTATCCCTGAAGGGTGCTCTTCTGATTCAGTTTTCTCCCAGCGCCTTAACGGAAGCAGCTGCATATACAGAGTGGAGTTTACAGCAATTTTTTTCCAAAAAAGAATTGTTAATGAAATTCATAGAATCATAGAATATTTTGGGTTGGAAGGGACCTTTAAAGGTCGTCTAGTCCAACCCCTCTGCCGTGGGCAGGGACATCTTCAACTAGATCAGGTTGCTCAGAGCCCCATCCAACCTGACCTTAAATGTTTCCAGGGATGGGGCATCTACCACCTCTCTGGGCAACCTGTGCCAGTGTTTCACCAACCTCATGGTAAAAAATGTCTTCCTTATATCTAGTCTAAATCTACCCTCTTTTAGTTTAAAACCATTACCCCTTGTCCTGTCGCAACAGGCCCTGCTAAAGCCCCCATCTTTCTTATAGGCACCCTTTAAGTATTGAAAAGCTGCAATAAGGTCTCCCCGGAGCCTTCTCTTCTCCAGGCTGAACAACCCCAAAAATTCTCCTCAGAAGCGAAAGCAGTGGCGGAGGACCACCCTGACGTGTCTGGTTTCAGATGAGGAATTTTCTTCTCCAGCCTGGGGTGAAAGTGCTTTTTCCCCCAGTGAATTCTGCTTTTAAATAAGACCCCGTGCAACGCCACGCACCCAGCAAGCTCTCCCTCCCCCTGGCCTCTCCCTTTCTGATCAAAGAGGGGAAGGAGCTCTCACATGCATTCACATTGAATCTCCTTTTTTTGTGCGTGTGTGGTCATATCCTCCTCTCTTCTCTCCAGATCATCTCTGCTGTTCCTCGCCTTTCCTGCTCTCTTCCATTTTCAGAACAAACCTCCCCCAAAAACTCTCAAAAGATTTTTCTTGTATTTTTTACTTCTGCTAAACCAGAAAACAAGAGGACCTGCATGTGCATCTTGTTGCTGGGTTTTGTTGTTGGATTTGGTTTGTTTTTTTTTTCTTCTGGCATTTCTGTGGCTCCCAAAGATATGTCACTCCTGACAGGGTTGATGAGGCAATATTCAGCGGTCACCTCCCTCACATGCACCATTTAGAAGAGGTCACTGACAGCACAAAAGAGCTACAAAAATAATTGTAACTTTAATTTGTTTCCCATTAGAAATGCATGCAGCAATCTGTCCTAATGAGAGATTTTCTTTCTTTCCTGCTCCAGCATGTCACCATAACAGCTTACAGATATACTGAGGTCTTCTAATGCAGAAAACTGTACATAGCACTGTGTAAAAGTGGTAATAGATTTTGTTCTGTTCAACAGCTGAGAAATATCATGGAAACATTCTAAAATACACTGGAATTAATATTTGATCACTAGGAGAAGTGTGTGTTTCAAACAATTCACTCTAAAATGAATATAAACAGCTATTAACGCCCAATACGGTCTCTTGTAAATCACTTCAAATCTTTAATAACCTATATTGTATCAGGAATGTATATGCAAAAATAAAACATAATTTCTTGCAGCTAAAGCATTACCTAAAGTAAACCATTTCAACACTGAATCAAATTATTTCAATGGCAGAAATCACACCTGTCTCACGGGATAAACTGAGTATTCAGACTATTAAATGCATTTAAGAGACTACATTGTATTCCACCATGCATCGTGCCCTGTAGAGAGCATAACACTTCTTAAAACCATAAAATCATTTAGCAAAACAAATGCATCAACTACCAGAGTTGAGACAGCTCCACATGGAGAAGGGACCGAGGAGGTGAAGTACCTTCTTGTTGAATATCCTATACTATATATTGGACATATTTACCTGGCATGACCCCATTGAAAATGACACAAATCCCACGGAAACCTGTCAGTTTGGTATCAGAGTTCATTTTTACATCTTCTGTGTTACAAAGCTCACAAGCCATGCATGGCCCTTGCTGCCAGGCTAGGGAAAGGCTGCGACCAGGAGGTTTGTGTGTTTAGCTAAAAATACCAAGAAGCCCTATGTGACAGCAGTAACTGATTCCTTACAAAGGGTTTGCATCAGGGGTCATTAGTGAAATCCACCTCTCCGGGACGGTTGTTACCACTGCTGCACCTCAACCATCTTCAATCGCTTTGCCCTTGCAGTGCCAGTATGGACCTGTCCACAAATCGCTCTACAGATGTAACGTCATAAAAATAAAATGAAAATACAGGGAGAGGGAAGCAGTGCCGTTAAATGGAGTTGGCTGTGGAGGCAGGAACAGGCAACCATCACATGTGCAGAAGGTGTGAGGCCACTTTAATGGTAACTGGAGGTATGAGATCTTGAAGTCACAGCAAGCTCAAGAGACCCCATTGAGCAGCCACCCAAATAGTTGGTCGTTCTGAGCCTCCACTCTTGCCAGCTACACTGAGAAGCTGTAATTTGTTTATTTGGTCTGTAGAGAGTTTTTAAATGAAGATGATGAAACCACGTATAGTTCTTGATTATTTTGTTGGAAATGGTCAGGTTTCTGCAGTGCCTGAGTAGATGGTCCGAGTTACATCTGATTATACAACATTCATATGGTAAAGCACAATTAACTGCTTTGTGAGTTACACATTCATAGATTAGTACAGAATTAATCGGGTATTAAAGCTCAGACACTAATAACAACAGACACTAATACTGATTTCTTAACAGGCTCCAAAAATTATATATCAATACTGAAGTAAACTAAGCCATTTATAAAATATGAAGAACATATTACAGCTGTTAACAGTTTGTATCTGACTATTTGCTTTGGATCAAGAAGCAAGAAGAGGTTAAGTCATGGCTCAATCACTATCACACTCAAGTTGTTATTAAAAAGCACCTTCCCATCTCTTTCTTCACTGCATTCAGGCTTTCTTAACTCTTCCATTACCTGACGCTTTAGTTCAGGAGGAGCAGTTTTAGAAAACTCACAAGTTTCTGTCAAGAAATCTAGCAACAGCTCCCCATCCTTGTTCCCTTCAATAAAGCAGCTCGTTATGTCCATGTGGGATGGGAGCTCATGGAGCTGGTACTTCAGCCTGGCTGAATCCAGTATCCTTTTGATGTCAGCAGTGGAAACATAACAGCAGAGATCATCTAAAGGGAAGGAGGACCTGTACTTCTTCCACAGCGTTTTCCAGCCACTGAATTCTGAGAAATAAACCATCAGAAAAATGCTCAGGAATAAGGAAAAACACTATTTCAACAAATTTTTGATCATCTGGGTTTTTTAGCAGTTGTCCTCGTTGTGAGCAGGGTCCCTCCAGAGTTGGGACATATGTCCTGGGGCATGGTGGAGACGGCTGCCTCCCTGCTTCTGTGCCTCGGGGTTGGGGGCTGCAGGAGGGGATGGACATGTTACCTGCCCTGGAGCTCCAGCACCTCCCACCGAGCCCCCAGCTGAGGCCAGAGCAGCTCACTGCACTCAATCCTCCCCCCTTCCACTCCCAACACTTCATGCACATAGGCAATATCTCCCAGGGACATCCTTCTATAGTCTGCATGCTGAACACTAGCTATTCAGTGCTATCTTCTTGATTTAAACTATTCCCTAGATTTCAGCTGCCTGTTCGGAAGACCAAATGCTCTCCTATTCCTTCAGCTAATTACTTTGTGGTCGAGCCACAAATGAGCTTCGTTGAAACACTTATTGCCAGTAAACTATCTCTCTGCTACGTGAAATACGTGGGGTGCAAAACCCTGACCACATTGTCCATGAGGCTGGATGTGTGGTGCAGAAAAGGGTGGGATGGACAGAACCCAGGATGAAGCTGCACCATCCTCCCAGGCTTCAGCCTTCGCTCCCATCACTCTCACATGCTGTTGGGCATGGGCCATGAGAGGGCTGCCCCTCACCCCAAGCAGACCTCCCCAGTGCTAGAAGGACGTTTTGGCTCTGTACTATTTGGGTGTGCAAAGATGAAGGGTGAGGAAGGAAAAGGCTCCTGTAGCACCACATCACCTCCAGAACGAAGCCCACGCCAAGTCCACGCTTGTGCACACACCTCTTCTCAAGGGATGTTTTACAAAGCAAACCATTTGGGTAAGCTGAAAACTCCCCAGATATGTCTTCACTTCTTTATTTTCCCTCATCCTGGATCTGTGATTCAACATTTCTGCTATACATCATTTATAAAAGGATCACCCAGAATGACTGGACGGGATGAAAATAACTTGGAGCCTAATGAGCAGCTCTTGAGAGTTATGACTATAAATCTCCATAACTACTAAAACCAGTTGCTCGGCGGTTTTGCAGATGCTTTATCTGCAAACAGTTATTTATAGTCAAATAAACAGTTTGGTGTTTAGAAGAGGGGTTACAATATTTTCTTTCACCTGGTGGAAATTGAATGCGGAGCACTAATTGCAGAAAATTTGCTGGTGTCAGTGTTGTGTGACTCAGTGCCATCTCTGAGCCAAGCAATTATACACTACCTGAACGAAGCATTATTATAATAGCTCTCAATAGGCTCAGCATATGGCACTACTTTTGTTTTCAAGGCGATGTAAACAGATTTTTTAAATGTGTTAAAAATAACTCTGCATAGCTCTTGCAACTCGCCTGCTCTCCCAGCAGCGACGGAGCAGGAAGGATTGCAACCTTCACCAACTGACCAAGCCCTCTCCTATCAATCCTATCCCCAGACTGGTTTTTAATTAACACATCCTAATGTGTTTGTGTTGGAGATGATATTACCTTCATTTTTTGAAAGGAGCTTTGTCCTGCTCATCTTTCAGTACCTCTTTTTGCTTCAGTGCTCAATTTCATAGCACTTCTTCCTTCCCCTCTCTATACTCTTCTTTCCCCCAAGGTTTCCCCGTTCCTTTCCTCTCTGCTAGTCTGAGCCCTACTCGTCTCTCCCATTTTCTTGCTGGCCCCAGCAATTTCTGCTCCATTCTGCTCCATCAGAAAACACAAAGTCACCTGGCCTAGAGAGGACTTCAGAATACTTTTCATGAATTCAGATTTTTAATCACATCATTAATTTTGAATGGACACATGTTCCTCCCTGTATTCACATTTCATGAATATCCAAAGGGCAGGTTAAGCAACTGGAAAAGAGTTTCAATTAACTATATGCAGGTAATCAGCAACAGTCTGATATTATGATCTATTCTCATTCAGCCAAAAAACAAGAACAGTAACTCAGATTATCTGAAGAAAGATTTCTTGTAGTGAACTGCTTGAAAACACTTTAAACTAAAAACATTTTGGAGAAAAATAGTTTGACTAAATTCAGGTCAGAGAAGTGCCACTTCACTGTGAACACTTCATGAACACAAAAAAGAAACTTCATCAAACGCATTACAGTTTGCAGACATGGCCAAATTCAATAAAAAATTAAGCTTAAACATGTGAACAAATAACACTTAACATCCCTGACAAAACTATCAGATGTAGCTGTTTACCCAATTAAAATTTCCATAGCTTGTGAGGCAAATTAAAGGCTTTCTAGAGTCAAATTATACCCCACCATTGCAGTATCTCTAGCACACCTTGCCCACGGTATTAAAAGGTCATCGTTTACTCCTCTCCCACATTTTCCTGCTGCACTGACCACAGAGCATCTCTTTGAGATCTGAAACAGCCTAAGAATGCTGTTTTCCACCCAAAATGATGATATTAGGAAATGGGCAGTTTGAAAAGAAAATGAACCATATGTGCACTCACACCTGCTGTATGGCACAGCCGAGCCCCGTCGTAGCCGTTTGCTTAATGCCGCAAGTCTCCAGGAGTGAGATAATGCGGTGCCCAACCTGAAAAGCCTTTTACAGAAAATAGCAGAGGCTGAAGGAGGTCTTGCGAGCGAGAGCCGCAGGACGGAGCCTCTCGCCCGCTTCGGGGCTCTCTGCTGTAGGATGGGGAAGGGCAGAGGGCGAAAGAAAGGCGTTTTGTGCCCAGGGCACGGGTTTGCTGGCTCACAAAGCCTTCAGCTTTACAACCTGCAGCACAGAGCTGCGCAGATACAGGTGGCGTGCAGATTTCAGTGGATGTAGGTGAGTGGACACCATTTATTATGCAGCCAGTTCACCTCTATATATGATAAAGGATGTTTTAAATAAAGATGTGCATTGGTTTCTAGCTGACCTAGGTTGAACTTGCAGGAACCCCAAAGGTCCTCATGGCTCTTGCCTGACCGAGCAGCGCTGGTAGAGCAGCTCTCACCTGACACCAGGATAATGAGGAGCTTTGCCTGCGGTTCCAGGAGGCTGTGGAAAAACTGGATAGTTGCTGGGACATCTTTCACATAATACAGCATCTGGAAAGAGCAGAGATGCTTACAGAGATACGGTGCGGTGCTGGTGAACGTTCTAACTGGTACCACTAGGTAAAAGAAATCAAATGGGGGCAATCTTGAGAGAAGCGGGACAGCAAGACATGTTAGCACAACACTGGGCAGTGGGCTCACACAGCAAGCTCAGGGCTGTCACTGCCTTGCCTGCTCTCTGGCTCGCCCAGGACCAAGCTCATGTTCATTCATTAACCTCAGATAAAAAGATTTGCCTTTCTTAGCAGTGAAGTTGGCTTGTAATGGCTTCAGTAAACTTGGAAATACAAAGGCAATTTCACAGAGAGGACAAGGAGCTTTGAAAACACTAGTTAAAATGTATTTTTAGTTGACTGCCACCCATAGCCTGATTAATAGGACTACTGTGCTCAAAGTTGCTTTGCTGTAACTCACCTTTCATTTTTGCAGTTCACTTATGCTTAAGTACTTTAAATTATGGGGAAATAAACTCACCTTTCTTCGCCTTAGAGTGGATAATGAGGTCACATACTTCGTGCATACTTTTAACAGCCAAGTCCTTGACAACGTTTACTTTGCAGAGACTTTTACCTGGATCATGTGAATGAAGTCCCATTTTTTAGACTTCTTTTCTGCGTTCATTCGACTTTCGTATTCATAAGCTGTCTCCTCATGCCAGGTAAACTTTACGTTTTCGAGGTTTGATGTCTCAGCCACCCGCTCTGAAACATGGGAGAAGGGAGGCCAGAGTTATCTCAATTGCAAATAGGGGACCGATTTCCATTCAGAGCTTTAATACATCCAAAAAGTCATATTTAGCTAAAGAGTTTTGGTAGCACTTCAACACAGCAGTGGACTATTTAAAACCTTGAGCCTGTATGTGAGAAGGGGGCTGTAAAGGTCTTTGTAGGATGAAGTCTTAAGAGGGTCTGATACTTTACCCTTTGCACCCTCATTTGGGCTCCTCCAGTCTTTACCTGATTAAAAAAAAGAAAGAAACTCTTCCCCATGACTGGCTCAAGCTGCATTAAAAGATGTTGGCTGGGGTAAACAGTTACGAGGCCACGAGCAGCACATTTCATGCTGAATGGGAGAAGAGCTGATGGCCCCTTCGCTCACGTGCCATGCAAGACCCACATGGCTGAGCAGAAGCCAGGCCATGGCAAAGGGTTTTCCAGAGATGAACAAATAAATACAGGGGCTCAAGGATGGATCAAGGGGACTGTGTTTTGGAGAGAAAGCATAATTAAAAGCTCGAGAAGGGCAGAGAAAGCAAATGGCTCACTCTGGGAATGTGTCACGGGGGTGGTGGGAGAGGGAAGGAGCTTTGCTCCGTGAGTAGGGACCTATATATTGATATTTGGCTTCTGCTGTGTTCAAATAATTTTTCAAAAGCCCACAGTTTTGGCCAACTGCTTCAGGTAAAAGGGGTAATAGTGTTTTAAAGCAAAGACTAGTATAAAAAGAGACACATGGCGTGTTTTCAGACCTCAGTACAATGCACATCCAGCAACTGAGGAAAGTAGAAAGCTGGAGAAGTGGATTCAAGGAATAAGTTATATTGAGGGCCTGGCTCATCACTGCATTTCTTTGCTTTTTATGGGAGCAAAACTGAGAGATAATTTCATAATTTAAGGGATGCCGGAATACTAATGTCCATCTGTTGGCATATGGAGCTCATCTCACTGCGCTCCTGCCTGGCGCTCAGGATTGCTCCAGGACAAAGCTAGCCCTGATGCGATTCCTGTGCTTCGCTGGAGTTAGCATAAATTTAAAACTTAAATGGCCCAAAGGCAGACTGAGCTTTAGCTACAGAACACATGTTCAAAACAACATGATTTGCTAAGACCAGTGCCTTTAAGCCACTAATCACAATGTTTCTCCTTTTGGGCTCTGATTAGGACATATCCCCGTGGGACAGATGAGAAATGCTCCATCAGTGCTTATCTCCTCTCTTTTATGGCTGGAAATGGGCCACCCCTTTCAGATGCTGCTGCTGTTACTCTGGTCGCTTCCATTTATCAGTCACCAGCCTCGGCGCTTGCAGTTCAGACTTAATTTGCTGTTTTAAACTCAGGCTTCATTCAGCAGCAGTTCATATCACCATCACAAAAGTCTGGTGCAATCTGGTTCAGTTCAATTGCTAGGCAGTCTGCGAGGAGACACTAGGAAGAAAACTGAATTGCTTGCCAGGGTGGGCTTTTAAAGTCAAAATTTCAGAAAGGGCAAACTCATTCTGATTATGGGAAGTTTCTGCTCAAAGATTCATCTGAAGCCAAAACATATCACCCTAACTGTTTCAAAAAGTTTTCCTTAATTTTCTCCTGGTCTCAACCCAGATTGTTGTCTGGGTCAGAAGCCAGTCATGTGCCCTTGACGGGTGCCATCAAAACCAGACTGCCTGCACTTGTGCTGCGCTGTTCAGGCAATGGCAGCACAGCTCGGTTGTGGTGTGACCCACACTCCAACCATGGTCACCAAGGACCTTCACCTGGACATGGACCAGGAATGAAGGAAAGCCACAGCCTGGCCATGGGACTTTGAGGAGAGCTGTTGTACGATGCAATCTAAGATAAATCTCAGTTTGCCGTCAGTGTATGTCCCAGTATGAAGTTTCTTTTGTGAGCGTGGCTTCTCCTTCCCAAGAAGAAAGTATCTGGTTAGGCAGAAAACATAACTACTGAATCCTCAGAGGCACAGATAATGTTTCCAATTCTCCCCGGAAAATCTTAGGGCTCAGAAACATAATTAATGATACCTACCGGGGACATGATTAATTACCAAATAAGAAAGTTTAAAGAAAGAAATTTCAATGAATATTTCATTTCTGGTTTAGCATAAAACTTAAAACAAGGACAACATCTTATATTTTCTTTAACTTTTTCTGGAAAGAAACTCACTGAGTAGGATAGGACTGCCAGTTAATTGGTGGTAGGTGGTGAGACCATTAGGTTGGAAGATTCAGCGGAAATCCAGTCCCACGTAGCCTATGGGTAACGGCCCAGACAGGACAGAAATGCTATGTGCAAGCGCCCAAACTGTCTTATAAACAGAGCAGATGCTCTGTTGCCCATCCTTTGCCATCTCTGCCTGGAGCAATGTAAAAGCTCCTGGGATTTTGCACAAGCCGTCTTTTCAAAGATCAGGTCCATGTAATACAGGGACAGATATAAAAAAAACTACGTGTTTCCTGGGAGCCTTTGGTGCTTCCAGTGACTCTGAACTCCCCCACTGCGGGGAGAAAGAGATTTTTACTTTTTCTTTTTTTTTTTCTTAGACTTCCACAAGTTGCTTCATACTGGAAATGCTTTGTTTTTAAGGACTTAAGAGTAAGAGTTGGAGATCTACAGCGTGGTTTTGCAGTCTGGTGTTTACTACCGTTTGGAGCATTTCCAACAACGCAGGCTGCTGACGAGGTTCATTCATTACTTCCACGTCCATCCAGCAGCCGCTTTCTGGCAAGGTGTGCTCTGCTCGGGGCTGCTGACAGCCTGTACAGTGTAGCTGGTGTCACCTCCATATACAAGAGCATAATTACCTGCTAAGGCGAAGACTGGTGGGTGTTAATCCAGTGATAATCAAACTGTGGATTGATATTTAATGCCCTCTTTGAAGGGCAATTTGACCAAAGCACTCCTGCTAACATTCAATCCTCCTTGGAAAATGTTTGGCTTTCCTTCATGAATGTTGCTCAGACCTTTGGGCTGGTGGAAGGAAACAAGCTCTAAGCCATGGAGCACGCAGCAAAAGTCTTTCCTATCCACCTTGCTTTCCTTTCCATGTTTTCAGATTCAAAGGATGGCAACACTGTGAGCTTTAGCTATTTGTAATTTCGAAACAATTTTTAAGATATGTGAGAATTGCCATGAGACACTAAAATTTTCCCTTCGAAGTTGAGGAAGGATCCTGATTCAGCGCAAGTTGAAGTAGAAAAACTTTCTCTCTAAGATGTGGGGATTTTACTCTATTCCCATCCAATCACCTACCACCTCCCACCTTGCTGAGCTTTTAAAATCTGTCTAGTCCCAAGCATTTGCCACACAGAGTTCTTTGCAGTGTGAGAGACTAAGATTTTAATGAGAGACTGAACATTGTTGAAAAGCAATGATGGCAAAAAGCATAAGATAGTGGCTTTTTTTAACTTTTAAGAACCAATTCTGACAAGAACGCATTTGAATGTGGGGTCATCCAGCGTTCAACTCTTTTTAATGCGTTTGGCGTACTTAATGTAAATTTAATTTATTTAATGTAAAAATACCTTTGTACTTCAAGATTTGGTCAGCACTTGGCTCTATCACATCGTTGTTGATGGTGACCCCTGGATATCTGTCTCGTACTTTTGAGAGGATCAGCAGGTCAATCTCACCTAGGGAAGCAGGCAACATGAAACACAAGATGAAAGAAAAGCAGGCAAATGTTATCTCCACGACCATCACATCCCCAGTTTTGAAGACGGATGCCTGCCATTCATGTACAGAAAATGTACCACACGGGACATGTAGCTAGGGTTTAGCTCTAGGATTTGAGAAAAATTTAAATATCAGTCCCAACTATATTCATTCCTCCTCTCCGACTACCACCATCAGTGCCAAGGGAAAACCAGACACAGTCATGTACATGGAGTAACCTCATATTTTCTGGACACGACCTAACCTCCCGGGAAAGATCCTAAATGACTCTGATGGTCCCAGTTCTGATGGTCCCAAGACACCAACAAACCTGGCGAGATTTCTTCGGCGTCAGTAAGAACATTTTTAGCCAAGCATCTCGCTGGTTCCCAGGTCGTGTGGGTGAGGGAGAAGAGATTATGTGTTTACACTGGAATCAGAAACAACATTCATGTCTATTTGTCTTTAGTGTCCCGTGACTTTTTCCGTAAGTACGATCAATAGGGCACATACTATTTATGTTTATCTAACCCCTGTTTACAGAATACCCCAGAGCTGACTGTACTTTCTTTGCGAGGAATACTTCTCTCTGGACACTGTTCAGGCCAGCTGCAATTATTTTACCGATGGAAGTACCAACAGATATGACATTTCAAAATTTAAAACAGGCTGCCATTGCTTTTGGCTACCTCTCCCTATCTGCAATATAGGAAACTTGGGGAGATGATGCTCCTGACTGAGGCATGTGTCCAGGGACAACATTGCTCTGGCTTGCTTAGCTTTCTTAGGGCTCACTTCTGCTTATTGCGCTTGAATAAATTTCAGGTGGAAAATATAGTGGAAGAATAAATTCAGGTGGAAAGAGGTAACTGTGGTGAATAATAGACCTAGGGGTCATGTTAAAAATACTGAGCTGTGTCCTGAAAGATGTACTTAAGCTTGCACACAACTCCACGTTATAAAATTCCCTACAAATGAACAAAATTATGCGCTGAATGGAAGAGCACCCAGTAAACCCTGATGGCCAGACAGGCCCTTGCTGAGAGACTGTGGAGGCAGTGCTCCCATCGTATGTGCACGACCTCTGCCCATCCTCACGATTTGCAGTGCCCCTGGGCTCCCACCAGCCCCTTCAGCATTAGCTCCATTTTCCAGAGGTACAAAAGGAAAATAGGGATTAAATAGCCATAATGTGTACCCCAGAGCTCAAACCAGCACACCAGGTCCTCCCCCGGCAGGGTCCTTTTCACTACGAAGAGCTCTCTGCCTGCTTCTGGCCCCACCACACATCACCACGGGTCAAAATAAGACACCCCAGCCCAGGTCTCACCTGCTCAATTAACACCCCGAGAATTTAACCCCAAAAGTTCAATCTTTTCAGACTTATGTGTCTTTCTTAAAGCAACCAATAACACCAAAATTTACGTGGCATCTGTGCAAGCACGTTCTTTGAGGGAAGGAAAATGGATTTCTGAAGTAGCAGAAATAGCTGCAGCTTTGCTATCACTGCAACGGCTGTATTCTGTTGAAAAATCGGAGCAAAGTCAGTCTGCAGGCTGCTGTGGTAAAATCTGGGAACACAGAATTTTTAACAAACTACTGCAATATTTTTGATTTTTGGTTGCCTTACCAGCTTAAATGTAAAATGGATTAGCCTTTTGAAAAGGCTGTGCAGGTCCTGATAAAAAAATATTTGAATTTCGCATTTCCATACGCTGATAGGTTAATATATTCCCTTCCACTCTTCTGTGGCCAAACTACCCTTGTATTGTTTTCACCCAAAAAAACCACCCCTTTGATTCATAATTTAATCCACAGCCTTAATTGACGTCAGTTAGGTCTTTTATATGCAAACAAGTGTCCTGAGGCATTTTACAGTCAAATCGGTGGCAGCTTGCATTATCAACAATTTGGCAATTAGGCTATCCGAATTATTTAAACTCTCCAACACAATTACCTTTTAAAGGCTACCACTATGTTCACCATTAAGTTTCTAATTAAACATTTTACGTAACGGGATAGTTTATAGCGCAGTTGCTACTTTATAGCAGTGCTGATGACTTTTATGGTTTTTAAAGGTACAGAGTGCTGCGCGCTGGAGTGTGAACTTAATAAGGCAGAGGCTGTAGAGGAAGGCAGGCACTGTAGATGGGTGGGTGTAATGGGATATGATGCTACATTAAATGGTTTACTTGTCTCTCGAGGTGGAAAAGTGGAAAGGAAACGCTTTCCTTCCGTGCTCCCTCCCTGCAAAGCGCAGGGGCGGATGGGGCCAGGGCAGCTCCCTCGCCGGGGTTAGCTGGGGGATTCGGGAATTTGCTGCCTCTGACCCCTCCAAGGACCCATGGTGGGAACAAGCCAGGAAGGAGCAGGGTTTTGGTGGTGTTGAGTTTTTTTCACATCACAAAATGAGCTTTGTCTGCACATTATTGATTGAATATCCATCATGCTAAGCTGGTGTGTCCCTGGTTAGGGAGTTGAGCACCTCACTAAGTAAAGCGTTCCTGTTAAAAAGAACTTTTTTTTTTTGGCAAAAGAATGGTTTCCCTTGTTTGGAGAGCAATGTTCCTATTCTGTCACACTGTTTTATAACTAACGCCCACCATTTACGTACAATTATTTTTACTTATTAGGAGAGATTGACAAAGCTTTAGTCATGCCATCTCCAGTCTCTGGAGATAGTATGACTAAAGCATTTAAATTAAATTAATTGTTCTTATAAAATTTAAGTTTGATGACTTAACGGGCAGAGCAGAATTAGAAAACATAGGCTTTAATTATGGAGGAACTTAAGCAAGAATTTAATGAGAAGAAGCCACCTGATGTTATTGGTATTGTTTTTCCACCCACTGAACTTCAGATAAGAGACTTATTTCTTCTCATTTCTTCTGGATTTCTTCTGGAGCGTCTGTTCAT
This sequence comes from Fulmarus glacialis, assembly GCF_000690835.1. Taxonomy (NCBI): domain Eukaryota; kingdom Metazoa; phylum Chordata; class Aves; order Procellariiformes; family Procellariidae; genus Fulmarus; species Fulmarus glacialis. The sequence continues at coordinate 19,425 of NW_009218923.1, forward strand.
CTCCAGTGTTTTGGGGGACAGTAGCTCCAGGATGGTCTTAGGCATTGACTGTGGTCAGCAAGTACGTACAGGCAAACCAGAGATCAGCCGAGGCTGTCACATAGCAGGGCAGGAGACAGCAATGATGGGGAGTTACTACACCAGTGAACAGTTACAGGGGAGAGTAATTGCAATGCAAGTAAAGATTTAATATTCTGAGGAATCTAAGACGTTATGGAGCTTTTTTTGCATAGAAACACTATGGGGCAGTTCAAGACTCTCCCTGCCCTTGAGGAGTGATGATGCAGAGGGCAGTTTCTCATGGAGGACATACAAGAATCAGGGTGGGGAGACACAAGCTGTTTTCAAATGATGTGGCCACACACCAGCTAACGCCATCTGCTCCTGGAGCTGACTTTTCAAGAAAAGACTTATTTCCCCCTCTGCTCCTTTCTGCAATTTGTAATCCTCTACTCTTTGGAAAAAAAGGGAAAAACATATCAATATTGGAGTTCATAGCATACCTGCTCCACCACCAACACTTAGAATGTTGATTGTAGACTTCCCGTTTCCAATACTGAAAAACATTATTTATACATTTTAGGACAGCTACCCAGTAGAGAGCGTAACATCCATTTTGTGAAGCACCAGAGATCCCATGAAGACTAAAATCTGCAGGACAAAATCAAATGCAGCGTGCGCATGTACAGGCATGCCTGCGAGCTGGCAGGATGGATCAGATTCAGAACTCTGCTCTTTGGAGATTCCTGATTTCCAGTTATTTTGGCAATTTGTAAAACTTGCTTTTATTGTGAGTGCATACAAGCAGCAGCGTGCTTTCTCCATGTCTGTGCTTCGAGGACCAGAGACATCCCTGGGTCTGGACCAGCAGCTTAAAAATTATTTGTAGAAGTTTTACATTTTGCAAAATGGGGAGGAAGAGGGGAGAGTATAATGCATTTGAAATCCCTTAGCAAGGCTTTGGCAGAGCCATAAATTCCTGGGCCCAGGGAAGGACCTCGCCAGAACCAGGATTTGACCCCAGCTGCCTGCTGCCCGAGCCAGCCCGCAAAGCGAGGGGTCCAGCGAAAAACACGCATGGCAGGCAAAGCAGAAGTGTTATTTACACATACTAGAACGAGCCTAAATATTACCTGAAAAGATTACTTTTAAAAAGATGCTTTCAGTCAAACTTAACATGAGAACGTAAATATCTGTTATTGCATTTTCGAGCTGATTCAGGGTAAGCTATATTTGCATGCAAGGAAACAATCCAGCCTTATCTCCTCCCTGCTAGGCAGGCTCCGTCCTGAAGAACAGCCCTTCAGCGGCGTGTGCAAACGGAATCTCCAGCCAAGTCCTATCAGAGACCTACAGACGGGGCGGCCGGCGGGGAACAGCAATCTTCCTCTTGCAGGCAGCCCCCTGAGCCCGGCCGAGCCCATCACCGCCGCGGGACCATGCCCCGGGCTGTCCTTCAGCTCGACGTGGCCACCTCCGTGTTACCTCGCTATCACGGCCGGCAGCTGCTCCTCCATGAACTCCCGCATGCACTGGTGCTCGGTCGAATTCGCAAGGAAGAGGCAGAAAGACTGGAAGTATCTGGTGGGGTCGGTGGACAAACACCTCATGGGTGATGCCATGCTGGGGGTCGGAAGGGTGCAGGAGGGGACAGGTTGCTCCCTGCAGCTCTTCTTTTAGACCTAGAGAAGGAATAACAAACGCCGGAGAGGTAACAACCGGCGCACACTTGGACTTTGCTCCGTGCCCTTGGTCCTGCTACTTTGCCTTAGAGCACTGAAAAGAGTATTATGCAATTTTGTCATAGAAGCTGTAAATCAGGTTTAAGCAGCAAAGGGTAATATATCATCTTTAATCTGTGCAGAAGAAATGCCAACATTTTTTAACTGTGCTGACACAGGGCTCTGTTAAAACCCAATAAAAGGGTCTTTAGACGGTTCTTAAATAAAAGAAAAATTCCCCTCTTTCTTGAAGACACGGAGAGGCTCCAAGGGCTTGGTCTGGATTAGAAGAAAGTGCAACACACATCTTCAGAGATGCTGGCAGATGTCTCTATCTGGTTTTTTAAGCTTTTGATGTTCTTAAAGGGAATGCAGATTGTGGGGTGAAAACAGTAAAAACCTTATAAATGCACTCTTTATTTTTCTAGTTCCTCTGCAGATAATGGTATGATTCCCATGGGCTAAGTAGTTAATTCACAAAAGCCACGTGAGTTACTGGAAGGGATGTTGTGCTAAACCCAGCTTACACAGAGTCAGGAGCAGGGGAGGCAGAGCGTGCTACCAGGAAACATTGGGCTGTACCTTGAAAAGTGCACAAAGATATGTTCATCCCATCTTAAACTGCAGTTTAGGTGTACCACGTCTTGTCCTAACTGGCAAGGAGAAAAAGTTCCTCTTCCTTCTTGTGAAGGCTTAAAGAACACACTGCATCTCTTACCATCAGATCTGACTTTCCCGCAGAGGTTATGTCCCAGCCACCTCTCGTTATTTTTATTGCTCCCTTTGGACTGTCTCCAGCCAAGCCCTGTTGTTGTTGAAGTGCAGCAGCCAAGAGCGAAAGCCGCTCCTCGTAAGACTTGTTCTCCAGACCCTTCACCAGCTTTGTTGCCCTTCTTTGGACACGCTCCAGCACCTCCATGTCTTTCTTGTAGTGAGGGGCCCAAACACCAATAACATGAGCTGCTTGGCTTTGCTCACCTTCCTTGCTGTACAATGTCAAAGATAACATCCAGCTCGTGACATGTTTTAGTTTTGCATTCCATGAGCTACATCTCTACACGTCCCAAAGGTTCCCACAGAAGGATGCGTAGCGAAGGCTGGTGGTGACGCGCCTCCTCCAGCTCATGCTACTACCAGAGCCATCAGGTCAATTAGCAATGCCTGTTTATTGCTGTCCTTGAGGCAGTCCCAAAGACCAGCAGCAACCTCCACAGCCCAAGGTGTGATTTTTCCACCCATACCACCGCTAAGGCAGACCCCACTTTCGGCACATTCCCCGTGCCCTACCCTCTCAGACAGCAAGGATGCTTTCAAGGGAAAAACCAGCAAACCCGAGTATGTTAAACAACAACAGTGATGAAAAGGGCCTGGTAACAAGTAGATGGGAGAGCTTTAAAAACTTTGCTGGGTCCGGGATGCCCACAAGGGCCGGTTCAGGACAGCATAGGAAGGAGATGGCCCCCCCTGCCACAGAGCTCACCCCCCTGCCAGTGAGCCTGCTCCAGTGAGCCTGGTGGTGTTAGATAAGAGAGGCAATCTGGCCCGCGCATTAGGCAGACAGACCAACAAATTGCAGCTGAATTGACTCTACTACATGCAGGAGCATCGCTCAAGCTCGCAGGGCGGTATCTGCCGCTCCCACTGCCCACGCGACCCACCCAGCATGAGCCTTGGACCGACATCCCCTCCTTTTCCCAGATGACCAGCACTCGAATCCCCAGCAAAATCTGAATTAACCTGAGAAAACCAAGTATAAATGTTGCCAGAGAGAGTAAGGAAGCAAACACCTGGACATACGTCAGGTGAGAATTACTCACTGCTAACCCATCCTGAAAATAAAGTGGTATATTCCACGTTTACCCATTCCTCTGCTCTGCTCAACTCCTCGCTTTTTACTTTAAGTGCACAAAGAGGCTTTGCCATTTGCCACTAACATATTTTAGTACCTTCAATCTTGAAAAAATATTTTGCAGTTAATAAGAGGAGATTTAGATAATCGACCCTTTTTCCATGCCTTCTTCTACTTCCCATGATTTAATTTGCCCACGTCCTCTGCTCGGCGGTCTCTAATGAGCAGCTGAGATTCATTTTCATGTTAGGTGCAGTTCAAGGAATTTGTCTCATTTATTTCATTACGCTTTTGGCTGTTTGAATTTGCCCCATTTATTTCATTATGTGTTTTGCTGTTTGAATTGCAGCCAGTTAACTTTAAAAATGAGTAAAGAGAAGGAAGAAAAGGATTTTTTCTGAATCAGGCTAATAGAAACTTTTGGATAATAATGTTCACTTGTGCACATTCCCTTCAGTGATAATCCAAATTTATACGTCGTTCCCTAAAAAGATTGAGGAGTTTTGAAAACAGATTCTGTGTTTACGCTGCGGTTGCTCGATCCACCCCGGCTTGCGCTGGTGCTAGCAGAATTAAACCGGCTTTAAACTCACTATAAAACTCTTTAAACCTTCCCTGTGAAGCCAGAAAACAAAGTGAGCGTGCCCTCAGATGTAAACCGTTTGCAGTAGGAGCTTGGGCTTATTAGCACAGGGTTACAGCTTGTGGCTGCACACCAGCAAAACAGGGATCCCTCTCGGAGGAGGTCGGTGCAAGCTGTTAAGCTCGCGCTTGCCTCGCAGGCAGCCGTACTTACGTGCGAGGGGGTCTGTGCCTCTCGGGGCCGCGGGCTCCCACGGTGTGACGCCGCTGCGGTGCTCGGGCCACGCTCCCAGCCGGCCACCTTCCCGGCGGCTGCTTCTGTCCCACCCCCGGGGCCGCGACGTGGCAGCACGGAGGAGGTTTTGCTGCCTGAGAAAGGAGCAGGGAACTTCATAACCTCGTACGGCAGCAACTGCCTGCAGAGGCAGAGGGGACAGTTTAAACCCTGCCCGCCGTGTCCAGCCGGCACCCTCCGTGGGGTCCGCACCGGCTGGTCCACAAGAGGCACCTGGCACGGCCACCAACACACTGGGAGCATTTAGACACAGAGATCTATCAACGTGTTAATTAGAGTCCGGATGAAAAATAAAGCCCTGCCATTGGTATAAAAGAAATGTGACTCTTGACAAATTGGAAATAGTTGTCTCAGTTTGTGGCACACGGCAATATACGGTATTATTTACAATTTGCCTATAGAAGCTTACCGTTATAGATTACCTTGCTTTTTAGCTGGTTTTCTTGCCAGCAGCTGAGATTTTGCTTATCCCCTACTTTCCAGGGCTTAAGCAATGCGAAGCGTTTTCCAAGTTGTATGCACCCTCCACAGCCCTGTTATGGGCAGTTTTATCCCAGGGAACACGCGCATGGAAAAAAACACTGACCCATGTCTGCTATCACACTGCGCTTTGGTGTTCAGAGCATTAATAAAATATTTGCCCTGTGTGTGCCTCAAATTATTCATTGTTCCTGCATGTGCTGTGCGAAGGAATTTTTTTGAAGTTAAATGAAGAAGTTTTCCTTCTGGACTTCGATGGAGAAATGAACTGTTCACATTGCGAAAGTCATATAAAATAATACCAGTAATATTAATAATCATACTTTCAAAGGCACAGTTACGGGAAGAATGGCTATAGTTTGACATTTAGCTGAAAGTTTACTGAAATGAAGATTTTATATCAACAGTTAAAATTGTTCAGCTAGAATGACGACTGTGTGGGACAGCAACGCCCGCTGCATTTTTTTCTCTCTCTATACACAACACCATTTCCAAACCTCTTGGAGGGAAGGAGGTTCAAAGCCCTTCACCAAGGAGCGAACCGAGAGCTGCAGGACCACAGCATTTCAGTACCTTCTGCTGGTCCCTCGGCAAAGAGGGATGCCAAAGCCGCACAGGAGGGACGAGCAGCTCCACAACTGTTTTGCCGTTTCAAATCGATGATCACGACTTTATTTGCAAGAGGCATGTTAAGGAAAATGAAACCTCAGCTACTGTGTCAGATGGCTACAAACTGAGCCAGCTTCTCTTGGCTCGCAGAGTTCCAGCGAACGCTAATTCTGCAGCAATGGCTCCCACCCAGGCTGTGGGTGCAAACCCTGCTGCAGCGGCAGCCGTGCAATGCCGTGCAAAGCCCTGTCCCGGCTCCATACCACCGATAAGCACCGCTGTTCAAACGTAGCTGAACAGCAAGGTCAGTGGTGTTCTTCTGGTTTTCTGTGCAGTTCTGGAAATCCAGATTAATCGGCATCACCAGAGCTGTGCAAGTTGGTCAAAAGAAAATAAACTCAGTGCATCTGGCCCATGCTTTTCTCCCTCCACTAAAAATGAGTTTTCCAAGCGCCAGTTGCCATTTAATATGAAAGCCTAAGTTTAGAGAGCCAAAAATAAAAATTATACGCATCTGGTGCTTTTAAGTGCTTTATGAAAACAAAAGATGCTGCTGTTAGTTTGCTTCTTTAATTTCCCCTGGAGACACGTTCTGTGAGCTTTAAGCCAAATCCCAGCCGTCTCATTTGACGTGAGCTCAGTGTTCCCCTCGTGCCGGGTAAATGGGGAGGGGGGATGCTGCACCATTGCCTAGACCTTACTTTCTTTGCCCCCAGCACCTTCCCTTCCCAACGGTGTCTGTACGATGTGCTGCAGAGGCACCTGCGCCCGGGGCAGGGCTGTGCTGAGCCAGAGGCTACGAGCCAGCAGAGAAGGGCAGGAGCCAGGACGGGGGCTGGCATCGCTCTGCAGGATGAAATCCTGCGGAGAAGCTTGTCACACCGCCCTCAGGCAGATCTACGGTTTTGTTCATTAATGTGGTTTTACCCTGTTTAACGTCAATATTTAGAAAAGAAAAATCACCTCCCTGTGCTATTTACCATGCGTCCTGCTATATAGAGCACTGTCCTAGATGGCAGGAGGCCGAGTTATTGAAAGGAGATCCCACAAGCCTTGAGGGCATCAATATTTGCGAAATAATAGCTATTGTGCATTAAACATCTCTCTGTCATGACAGCTCAGGGGATAATTCACAACTCTGTAGGTACTTGGCCAACAGTAACGTCGTATAATATTAAAACACAAAATTGTGAGTAAGACGAGTCCACCCAGAAACCTGGCAAGGACCCAACTAGTTGTCACTGGCCCCTTAGGCGAGGGGAGAGCTGGGAACAGTCAACATCTGCAGATCATTTCCTTCTCTGGAGTACATCTGCGTGGGTTTTGGCTGAAAATTTGTACTCTGGGAAGGAGGAGAAAGGAATTAAATGTTACGGTCTTGGTCCAAACGAATCATTATAATTTCTTCTCCCAGAGATGCTGCGAACGACACTGGGAGACGGCCCTCGCTGAAGGAGGAAAGGTGCAGGGGAACGTGTCCTGCTGCACGCTCCCGGGGTGGCCACCAGCTGTGCCCAGCAGCAACGCAGGATTTCCGATGGGTTGTACTGATCCACAAGCTCCAACAGCCTCGTCGGTCCCACGTTAGAAGTGGGAATAGCAGCACAAAAGTATCCACTGAAGATTTAGAAGTGTTGTGATGACTGGTTAATCAACTGATGCCTTCAGAGATGAAAAGTGCTATCTAAGTTAACAAAAAAAGATGGATACGTACAGGGCATTGGGACTGGCTGCTGGTTACACGTGAAGACAGGCGATTACAGGAATAAAGCTGTGTAATGCTGATTTTTACCTTGGAAGGGCCAGAAAAGCCCATCAGTCGTGCGCATGGCTGCAGTGACCCTCACTTGGGCGAAGATCCATCCCTTTGGAGCAGGGACTGAAGCCTGGAGTCACAGCTGAGCAAAGCTGAGCTTGGGAACAGGCGGGGGATGGCTCCATGTGTAATGTCCCCTCTGCCTTAAGAAAACCGGAAAGTCCAAAGTACAGTGGTCAGATCTAGGAAACTGGATTTTCAAGAGGCAGCAGGGGTGGGAAAGGCTGGGCAGGAAAGACCTAATTTCTATCCTGTCACCAGACTTCAAAGCATCTGTAGATGGACCAAATATCCGAGCCTAGAGATCCAGGAGTTTATTGGGCTTACCTCTGGATCTAATTTAATCACCTCAGCCAGCTCGACAAAAGCAGAAGCTAGACGTTGCTTAATGTCTAAAGAATTATTTCTGCTGTCTTCTAATAAAGCATGCTGATGTAGGCTGGGGTTGATAACAAGATCGCTGTGCTCGGGTAGCAAAATCTCATTTTACAGGACAACCGAACTGTCAGTGCCAAAGAGCAGACAGGTTATTGTTCATGTTCCTCCAAGGTTGCTTTTATTAAAATGGAAATTTCCAAAGCTTTGCATGCACACACACGCGGCCACGGGTGCAGACATCCCTTCGAGGGGGAGAGGGGCCAGCTGCAAGGCCACAGCCGCCCTCTTCCTCCTGCAGCTCAGTAGTTGCAGCCCTTACAAACTGGGGTACCCCAGGGGAACTGCAGCACAGCTGTCCCTGCCCCAGGTGAAGGGGTCCATGTCTTCACAGCCCCCATCCTCACCACGGCTTTGGGGTGGCTTTGGCAGCTACGGCAGCCTCGGGCGGGTGCGATGTGCTCCCCCACGGCTGCGCCCCATGAATATCCCATGCGATTTGGGTGAGGATTTGCTCTCCCTCCTCAAACCCAGCCTAGGCATCATCGCCTTCAAACTGGGCCTTTCACATTTTGGGCTGCTGCAGCTCTTGATGCAAGAGGGGCGCAGCACCCCAGCCCCTCTCCAACACGGCCAGACTCAAACCACCGCAACCGGTTCATCCCACAGGTGGTCCCCACCCTTAAAATAGAATGGAATGGAATGGAATGGAATGGAATGGAATGGAATGGAATAGAATAGAATAGAATAGAATAGAATAGAATAGAATAGACTATTTCAGTTGGAAGGGCGCTCCAATAGAATAGAATAGAATAGAATAGAATAGAATAGAATAGAAAAGCATGGTATTAAGGACATTGTCCAAATGCCTCTTAAACACTGATGACAGCAAAAAAAATATAGCAAAAAAAAAAAAAATAGCAAAACAAAATAGCAAAAATTAACACCTAGCTGTATTTTCACTTTTGGTTGTCCTAATACACTGAGCAACTGCAACAGGCCAAACCTGAACTTGGCTACCGAGAACAATTTATTCAACAAATGTGTCCTTTTATCTTCCCAAGTATATCTGATGAACAGATTAAATTTTTACAAATGTGTGCATTAGTTAAAATATTTTTTCCCCCTGCCCGAAGTTAATTGAATCAAATATTGTTTATGAAATATCTCATTATGGAGCACTCCAAACTTCTGGCTTGTAATTAGTGAAACAAATCAGTGCTCTATTCCCAGACTGAAAAAAATAATTTTTAGAGTATTTCAATTAGTAATTTGAAACTGAAATTCTTAATTAAATTAATCTCAGAAAGAAATTCAAGTTCCAAAAACTGTTGGTAAGGGATTCCATTATTGTGTCCGGGTTTGGAGGTGGTAAAGGGTGGTGCACACCTTCACCAACTGGTACTCCTTACCAGAAAAGCTGGTAGAAAGTGATGCTGCTACAAATCACCCAGCGCGTACAGCTCTCGTCCTACAAAGCCACGAGGCAGCGATGGACCAGACACGAGACGCCCAGCCTCTCGCTGCCCCTGAGCGGTATGCAGCTCATTTTTCTTTTGGGACTTCAACCTCTGCCAAGAAACTAGTTTCTGTGCTGGAGAAGCATGAAGGACTCGGCAAAGACCTGGCTCAGGTTATTGATGTCATGGGAAAGCAGAATTGGGCCAGGGGAGAGGAGCTGGGTTTTCTTCTTTGTCACTTTTACTGCTGGTTTAGGTTTTCTACACATTTTGGTAAGCAACAATCATTCATTGTAAAAAAGCAATTTTTAGGGCATTTTACCCATATATGGGAATAATTATTTTCTCTTTTCAAGATGCAGTGGTACGAGGACAGAACTGACAGAAATACCCAACTACCTATAAATGAAAAATACCATCTGGGACATTTTTTTTCAGAGACTGTCACGTGGGGCCGCCCCTGGTACCACGCTAACTCAGTGGAGCTTCAGACCCGCTGATGATAAAGGCACGAAGCGATACAGAAGTCATGCAGCTCTTAATACCCGCTCATGTTTTAAATCATTTTCACTTGTAACAGCAATAGTCTGTTATTTATTCCGAAACACATATTCCTGGCTCAGAAGATCACTGTCTTTCCAATACCTATGCGATACCCACTTGCGATCGGCACCTTCAGCGTTATTAATTTCCCCTTACCTCCTCCTCTAGCTGTTCCCTAATGAGCTCGTGCGACGAAGAGGATCTGAACGAGCCGCATTTGAAAAGCAATCAACCGAAATTAGAAGGGCTTTCTTCTAGCCCGTGTTTGGGAAGCTGTCACCCCCCTGAGCACACGGCGCTGACGTCTGCTGTCACTCCGGCTCTGACACGTTAATGCAGGGAGCGCAGCGGCTGCCGTCGCAGCATTATTTTGACAACTGAATATTCCACTTGCAGCTCCTCGGCGTGGTTCACATGCCTCCTAAATCTCTTTGCTTGAAGTGTAATATTTTCGTGCCATTCATATCTCTTCCTGTGGGAACTTACGATAAGCTTTGGAAACGGCTTAGGCACACTCACTCCCCTCGGATGGCGGTAGCCGCGTACGAATCTCATAGTCAAAGTCTTTGCATTAAGATGACTGTAAAACCATGTATTAGGTACATTTCAGATGTTTGTAAGCCATCATTCGTGCCAAACCCCAGCATTCAAATTACCCTGACCTGGTAAAGAGGATCCTTTTGACAAAATCTGTTTTATTATCTTTAAGTCTCCGGGATCCTGGTCCGGCTGGCAGCTGTCAGTACCAGCACAGGGGTGGCATTCCCGCCCGGTGTCTGTACAGCCCAGAGCCTGTGCACCACTTTGGGCATTAAATTACTGTGGCAACCAGTATATACTAAGCATCTAACATGGTCCATATGTCTTTTTGGAGACTTTCTGCTTCCTGGGAGAGAGAAGGGTGTCCTGAACACGGGGTTTCGCACCCAGCAAGTCCAGCCCCTCCATACCACCCACTTGCCTTTTTTTCTTTGCCTTTTTTTCTTCCAACCCCCAAGTCTTTGTCCCTTCTGCCAAATTCATTGCAATGATGTGATGTTCTCACAGGTTACTGATGAAAATACATTTGATAACAGAGGGCCAGCGAGCATCTGGACCGCCTGCGTGGGAAGCCGGCTCAGCAACACTGGACTTTCTCAGGGGAACCGCCCGGCCCCAGACCCCCCCTCTGGGCACAGATGGGAGGAGAAGCTCAGCCACGCGGTTGCTATTTCTCCCAGGCCTAACAACAGGTCAAAGGTGGAGGAATAAGGAAAATAAAGATCAAATACTGCTGCAAGCAGCGCGGGATGGACACGGAGGGCTGCTCGCTTCCGCCTCTCCAGCCCTCGATTTTCAGCAAGCACACCCCGGCGGAGTAAGTGGCACTGTGTGACTCCTAACCACGAAGCAAACTGCACCTAGGACCACAGAAACAGGCTGAAATTTTTGCAAAACTGAGATTAACAATCATCTCACTCTGTTGTTTTTTTTTTTAAATGCCAGATGTTATGACCAACTATTGTCACGTGCAATTAGACCCTCGGCCGCTGCTGTTCAGGGTGGAAAGCGATATGGTCTGTGGCCCACCGAGACCTCGTAATGCCATGCTGTAGCTTGGCTTTGAGTATAGCCATGCTTTAATTTATGCTGTGTTTTTTACTACAGTTCAAACTAATACATTAGTTTCAGTGCTGAACCTACTGCCAAAAAGAGTTGCAAATGTGGAATTTCACAGTGAAGTATCAGTGCAAAACCACTGTTTCCTTGCTAGCACTTATCAGTGCTAGGTACACGGATCATGCCAAAGCCCTTGAAACAGTACTAGAGCATTGCTCAAGTGAAAATGTACAAGAGCTTTTCATGACAGCTAGTGCTGTCATTTGGGGTTTTTTTAATTACAACTTAATTTGGAGCCAAGAGGAGCCTTGACTAGAAAGCTCCTCCCCACAGAGTACATTCATGTTTTAGCAAGGGATGATGAAAAGACCATCTTAAAACTTTCCTAGAAGTAAAACTACTGTGGATTTTCCCTCCCTCTGTGAAAAGTCATTCCCAAAGAAATGACTGTTGTTTCCTCAAGCCTTAAACTGAAGGCATATTCATTTGCACTGAAGCCAGACGTGAAGAATTTTTTCTGAAAAGGAATTTTTTGGGAGAAGGGGACTGTGAGAGACGCTCGCAGGTAGCCTGACTGTCGGCTTGCAGCAGGGTGGACCTGGAAGGAGGCAGCTTAGTGCTGCCCGCAGTCACCGGCGGTCCCCGATCGCATCCTTTGAGCTCCTTCCCCTGTCACAGCCCAAGTAATTACCATTCCCAGCACCGTGTCCTCGCCTTTTCACTAGCCCTCCTTATCTATTGCATCCTTCCATTTCTGCCCTGCAGGCCTACAACTGTTGCTTATGATAATGTTTTTTTAATACCATTTCTATCTCTCGCCTCAATCCAGCCAGTGCCATTGTAGGCAGTTTCCATGTGTCACTGCTTCTTTCAAACATCATATCCTCCTGCAAGATACCAACACATCCGACTCAGCCTGGCCACTCTCTCCTTTGTGCAGGCTTTATATTGCAAGTTATTTAAACTCCCAGCTATTTTCCTGATTAAATAAACCCAGGACCAGTTACTCTAAAGGTATCAGGGTTTTATTAGAAAGCTACATTGCCACCTTGTTATTTTGATCCCTGTTCACCTCTCATCTTCCCACAGACAAAAGCCTCTGAGTTTCTTTATATATACATGTATTCATGTTTTTATTGAGCAGGAATCCTCTTTGCAATCTCTACTCTGAGATGAGCCTGCTCTGCAGATCATATTCAGTGTTTACTTGGGTTTGATTTTGTCTCTGTTCTGACAAACCCCTAGTGAAGATAACAGCGACAAAAGAAGGACTTCAGGATTTGGTCCTGATTTCAGTGATAGGAGTTCATCTCCGTGTCACCTGCTTGTCTCCCTGTTGCAGCCACATCCAGATTCTGGGGGGACCAGGAAGAGTAGGGGAGGGCAGCGGGGAATATCTTTTGGGTTAGGATATGCAAGGATGGGTATGGTACATGAAAATGCAAAGCAAACTGAAATTCATTAAAGTGTAGCAGTTATGTCAAAGATAGATAGTTGAAAAAATACACCATCTTGCTATAGTTAATGGATTTTACTAACCGTGCCGTTCAGAGCTCAGAAGAGGGAGACCTGGGCTGTGGTTTACTCCCTGGCTCTGGGATGCTTCCTGGCAACACGGGGTTAAAGCTTCAGCCTCCAGCCTCCAGGCATGAAAATGCAAAAGTGGTCCAGCTCTGGCTTTCCAGAGGCAAACATCTGCACAGCCACAAGTGAATAAAATTGTGGAAACACGCAGAAATCATCAGGGCAGCTGGGGATTATCTATTTATTTACGTATTCCTCACTATTTCAACCTGCAAACAACACTCCCTGTTACGACGTCCTGTTCCAGCCACTTTGTGTTATGCACAATGTCTCATCAGGACTAGAGCTGCACCAGCACCGGGGCACGAGCTCCGCAAAGGACACTGCTATTTTGGGGGTGCCTACAAGTCCAACCCCATCTGTCAATTCACAAACTGAAGCAGAGCGTGAAGTGTCAGTCAGACTGATCCCAGCATGCACAGAAAACCTGGCATTTTCTCCACCGCACTACAACTTTTTTCCCCAAGGCACATCCCACCCTCGGGAATGCGGCATAGGGGCAGTTCTCGTGGGTCTCTTCACTTCTGACTAGATGTAGGGTAGCAGCTTTCACAGTCACCCCCTGATCCAGCTGGGCTCAGAGTTTATCCCTCCCCTACCTAAATTTTCCCGAAGAGTACACAAAGCAGACCGAGCCCTGCGGACCAGAGTCCGTGTCCATGGCTGGCACGGTAGAAGGAAAGTGGGGACAAGTTAGGGATGTGTTTTATAAAAAGTAGCACAAGAACAGCCATCACTGTCCCCTCCCAGCTGTGATGGGCTAACAGAAAAACCCCAACCCTACTCCCCCCCTCAAAAAAAAAAAAAACAACAAACAAAAAAAACCAAAAAAACCTGGCTAACAATGGGTCAAAACTCAAAATTCCCCAGGAGAAGTGAAACCGAAGCACACACCACAGAAAGGATAATTTGGCGGGTAAGGGCTAAGGCAAACCCAGGGGACTTCCCGCCTCACCCCAGCATGGCCTGAGGCCACCTCCTTTGTCTGTGTTCTGTGTGGCGGGGACAATCCTCCTTTTGTCCCCTCACCTTGTTGCATAGGTGGCAGAAGAGGTTTGTGGGGCTCTAGGTGTTGCTATGATTAAAACGGAGAGACATCTGCATAGCTTATAACTCCTACAGGTGATGTTTCTCCTATCTTCAGGATATGTGTGTAAAATACTCCTGTTGACTCTAACTGATCTTAGAGCAGCCCCCTTCCAAGTTACGTTGGCCAGCTCCAGGCAAAATGAGTTGTCCCTGTTGTACCATCGAGGGAACTGAAAAAAGCAAGTCTGATAATAGCAATGAAAGTAGAAGAAAATAGGAGAAAAGTGTAAAGGCAGGGCTGTTTGCATAAAGGCTTTGATAAGATACTAGGTAAGTCCATAGGTCAAGGTCCATGAGGGCTAGAAATCCACTGATGCCCGTAAAGGCAAGCTGGGGCTTGGGGAAGCCCCTAAATGACTGGTAGCTGGATGGGTATATGAAATAAAACCCAAGCACTTGTTCTGTTTTCACACCCTTCAGCTAGCGGTAGCTTCTCACGGGCTTCTTGTTGCTGTTTCTTAGTAATTAGTAATTCAGTTGCAGCACAAATAGTTCCTGTGGTGTAAAACACTAATTGAGGCAGAGAAGAGCGAAAAAATTGGACAGATGCTGCTTTCCCCCGGCTGCGGGGTGGCCGGGCAGGGGATGGACCTCTGCGACGTGGTTTTGCAACGCCCGCGGGCTGTCCTGCCATCGCAGAGAAAAGGCAGCGTAAAGGGAAAAATGAAGGAAAACTTATATTTACCTCTCCTAATGGAAGGAATCCATCAAGTCAGGTAACAAGAGACAAAGTAAAATTGCTGGATTTGGTCACCCATGAGACAAAAGCACCAGTTTTGATGAAGGAGCCCAGTTTCTACCTGAGCCAGTAACATGGTCCAGTCATGATTATCCGCTTTCACCACGTTTTTGTCGGCGGCTTAGAACAGAGGGATTTTTGGGGAGGGGGATAGTCACAGACCATCCAGGATTTTGGGATGGGGATAGCTACAGACCACCAAGCATCCTTCTCTCAGCAGTGCTGCAGCACCGAAGCCTTGCTGCAGACCAAAGTACGACAGCCTCCTCCCAAAGTAAATGACCTTAAGGCCAGCCAGAAAACAAGAATTTAATTTTGTGAAACATTTGGGTTTGTTCCGTGGGGACTTAATTGCCTTTTGTTTTGCTTTTGTGCAAAAATGAAAGTGTTTGGCAGAAAGAAATGCACTGCAGATAAGCATATAAACCAGGGATTAAGACACTCACTGGGGAGATGAGAACCTCTACATCAAATCTTTGATTTATTCCAAGAATTGGGCTTCTGTTAATCACCTATTTTTTGGTTCATTGGTCTAGTTGTATTTTGGGATGAATGTACCATTTTGTCACATCAGAAATAAAACATTAATAGGAATGTACCGTTAATTTGGAGGATGCTTGTACCCATTGAAAAGAAATAAACGATGCTATAATTAAGGTTGAAAAATAATTCACTCAAAAACCCTGGAACATTTACAGAATGCAGAAATGCAATGCAAATTTTCATGCTTGAAATATTAATAAGTGATTTTGTGAGTCATTACAATTACCCTGTAAACAGTGTTTTAGGTAGCCAGTGCTTTGCTCTCGGTTTCATGCTCATCCTCCTACGGGTTGAGGAGTTTTATAACATTCCATCACACCCGGTGGGTCTGGTGTGTTGATGAACAGGGCATGGCTTTGCCAGTGCTGGGACCCCTGTGCTGAGCTGGGGAAGAGCCAGAGCTGGCCGTGTTTCAAGCAAGAAGAAGGACCTGTGGCCACCCCAGGAAGGTGAGGACAGGGTGTCAGGGGTGTTTAATGCATTTCTGCACTGTGGTCCCCAGCCCTCCCCATGGATCTGGGTTTCACACTGGGAACCATCATCAAGACATTTCATAGAATCATTGAATCATTAAGGTTGGAAAAGACCTCCAAGATCATCGAGTCCAACCATCAACCCAACACCACCATACCCACTAAACCATGTCCCTAAGCGCCTCATCTACATGTCTTTTAAATACTCCCAGGGATGGTGACTCCACCACTTCCCTGGGCAGCCTGTTCCAAGGCCTGACCACTCTTTCAGTAAAGAAGTTTTTCCTAATGTCCAGTCTAAAATTTTCCTAATGTCCAATTTGCAGCATCTTTCTTTGCTGCAGCCAAACCCTTCTCTGCACCAAACCCTGCGGCAGCTGCTGGGCCAGTACCACGAGGCCCTGCCTTCTAGAAAGCGTTTTTCATCCCTCTCCCAGGCTGGGGCTGCTTCCCCATCCAAATTCAGTGCTGCTAGAAGAGCCTGAGGGCTGCCAGGGTGACTGACACCTCCGGCAGCATCAGAGGTGTGAGTGGGGCAGGTACCCCGCTATCGGCCGGGCAACCCAGGGGGACAAAAAGGGGCAGAAAGAGGGTTTGGGCAGCTGGGGCTGCTGAGGGTTTAAGCAAAGGCTCTCCCGGTCTCTGCAGCTGAGCTTGGGCTCCTTTGTGCACCAGGGCCCAGCGCTTCCACAGCCCCTCCGGCTGCTCCTGCTTCCGACATTGCGGTCAAGATTTTGGGGGGACTGGGCACGCTGTGAAGAGCCAACCTGGCCTTAGTTTGGACCCTCCAAAACGCAGACTTTGAGAACTTCCCTAGCACTCTTAAAAGCTGCATCTACCATACACTTTAAAAGGAGCTTAATATAAAATTTGGAGCCGCCTTTTTCCAGACAGAGGTTTTACAGCATGGGAACAAGGCAGAAAAGTTGGGAAGAAGGGATTTTTTTTTTCCTTGTTGCTATTTACTGCACTCTGTCTCAAGGATTTTCTTGCTTCAGAGCAAGGGAAGGTGATCTTTAGCAATCCTTCAAAAACGGGGCATATCTCTGTTTCAGGCCCCTGAAGCTGAGGTCAGTACCACAAAGAGAAGGGGACCTTCCTGCAGCTGGGGAGATGCAGCTATGCCATCCAAAACACATACTGAGCTGCTGGGTGTTGTAGTAACACGATAATGCCATGAAAAGCCTTGATAAAAATATGCCTTATTCTTCCATTGATCAGCTCTGTTTAAGCTGAATGCACCAGGTTTACTGGGAGAAGTAACCTGTCAGACACCCGAATAGTGACTGTTTAATTTTCCTAAAGTTAATGGAGAGAGTGCCCGTAATTGCACCAGGCCTTCTGTAACTTCTCAGCTTTCAGGATGAAGTAGGAGACAGCATTATGGCACTTACGGCTATTGATTATTTAAACTAATGGACTGAGACTGATTGAATCTATTGCCACAGCCAGGGGATTCTGCGTTGTGTTTCTTTTATGAACTCAGTAGAAAACATGTCTCAAACTGCAGGGTAGAGGGGTGAGTGGACCAGTGAGCTCCGAGGTCCAGGCTGCTCCAACCACAGTATTGGGGTGAAAGGAGTGGATGTGCCACCACAATCAAATGTCTTGAGACCAAAGCTGCTAGGTTAATCCTCATCCCACTCATTTGCGGTCTAACGTAGGTTTTTCATGGGACTGCCTTGCTAAATTACATTCAAGTGCAAGAGGTGGAAAATATAAGAAAGTGCAGAAATCTATGAGATACAGTAAATGTCTGAGGGGTGCTGAGGGAATGGCAATAAAAGTTTGTTCATCTAACAGACTTCAGTGCTGGTCTCCCTAGACAGCTTGCCTAGATCAATACCACAAAGTCTGTCATATCACAGACATTTTTGAGATAATTTCATGTTGAACTTCAATTGGATAGCTAGTGTTGAAGGCAAAGCGCACCAGGTTTACCACTACACCTAAATTTCCTTGTCATTACCAGGATATACCAAATCCAGCCTTCAAATTGTTTATTTTTGTTAGGTATTCAACCCAAAATTGGCTCCTTTGGTACCTCCTGGAGGGCAATGGGAAAGATACGAAGCCGTTGAGTTCTGCCATTTCCCTGAACCCGGGCCAAAGGCTGGCCAGCACCTCAGCCATCCACGTGCTACCCAGACATCTGGAGCCATAAAAGCCACTTTGGTTTGCGCGGGTGACAATACAGTCCCTACGGGCCATTCAGGCTTCCAGGAAGAGCTTTGTGCCGTGCCATTTCCCTGCTTCAAGAGGAGATGTATAATGAGTGCCAGACAGCATGTCTGATGGAAACTGCTCCTGTCAAGAACCTCTGGGGTTTATTATGAGATTAGGATTTTGGCTGATGAAAGCAACAATGCTGAGGCAACCGATTTGACTTGTACCACCACTGGCTTGGTGTTGTGTAATATTTTGATTATGCACTGAGAGTGATACAACATTAGCATGGTGCAGAACATATGGATTAAAAACTGCCTGGCTGAATCACTCAAAATGTAGGTGAAAAAACAAAGACTTCAAAATAAAGACTACTCCTAGCTCAGAAAAAAATATTAGGGAGATAGGACAGCAATTAGATGGTCTACCTGGTGGATGGGCTGCCTGATGCCAGGCTGATGGCTCTGAAAATAGGTGTTACGCATTTAATAATACTTCTGTAGTGCTACGTTTACAAGGGAGAAATCTGCCATGGGCTGGAGCCACAGAGCAGGCAAAAACAGGCAGCAGGAAAGGGACGGCTGGACAACCTGGTGTTCATACACACAGAGCATTGTCCCTGTGCTAAAGGCACAGGTTATTGAGGAAAATGGTTCAGAACTTTTGAAGATATAATTTAAGCTGAAAAAAAGGAAAAAAGGCTAAAGTCTAAGTAAGCAGTTACACTATGCGGTCTATATTAGTATCTTGCAAATGTTAGAGGTCTTTGTGTATTCTTGACCAGATAAAACTTTAATGACCACCAAGCATAAACGTGAAATTTTTGTGTTAAAAGCCCCAAATGACTCATGTTTCAAAGCTCTTTTAGAAATCACACATTCAAACAAATATTTCCATCACTTACCTGCCTAATGTTGGCTCGATGCACAAAGATATTTTTTAGGCTTGGAAGTGTGAACAAATCCTGTGGTGCAGGAGTGCACCACATGACATCTTTAGGGCCATGAAGATTTGCTGCCACCTCTCCTCCATGGTTCAGGCCAAGGCTTGTCCGCCCAACAGCTCCGCCCCAAACAGGAAGACTCGTGCCCTTCTCCTCCGGCAAGGCCAGCTCCCCTCCATGGCTGACTCCCCATGAGGGCAGTGCTGTGGAGGGTTTCAACACCTTAAAATGTTCCCATGAGGGTCTGCTCACATGTCTGTTTCCTTTCCTGGTCCCACATTATGTCAAAAGTACATTTATAAAGAACGAGCAATTATTTAATGGACTAACTAAACTGTCCAATAGGTTGTTTAGAAGTGTTATAATTATCTATATGCCATGACAGTTGGGTCAGTCACATGCTTATAATATCTCTTAGCCATTTAACAAGATGTAAATCAGTTAGCCAAAATACAATCCTGATACAAACAGGACAGGGGGAACGTCCCCAACATGGCCAAGACCCGCAGGCTTCATCGCCCGCCCATGTCTGGGGGTGTTTGCGGAGCCGGGGATATCGGATCTCTGCTGCTGCTACTCTAGATGGACATAGGTGTCCCACAGGTCTCACGGCAGCACCCTGAGGGTGTCTCAGCTGTCCCCAGGAACCTTGAAGAGCCCATGACATGTGCAAGGCCACTTCACTGCCTCCCTCGCTGCCTCCCTCGCAGGCACAGCTGGTGGCTCGGTCACTTGTCCCCCAGCGAGCTGCTGTAGCTCCAAGACACAATTCACACCCGTTTCATCAAAATAAAACAACAAGGACTAACCAGAAACTCTCGTTGTGATGTTTTGCTGTTCTTTGCAGGTGGGAAGCATGGTTGCCCATCAGCAGGGCAATGCTGACCTCTGCTGCCTGAAACCAAAATTATGAAAAACTACCTGCAACAGCACCAGCTTGGCCAGGTGGCTTTGAAGGAGCAGCTGTAACACCGCCCAAGCGTTACACCCACAACATCTAACCTGGGTGAGCACAGGCTGTGTTTGTAAGTTCAGACCCACAAGCCAGATCTTGAGGACGTGCTATAAAAGCCAGTCAGGTTACAAGTTGGGGCCAAACCCTTTCCCGCTGGTGATGCCAGGGCCTGGGCTGCCTCCAGCGGCGGGGGGACGGGCTGGCTCCCCTCACGGCTACCAGCCGGTGCTGGTGAGTTCAACCCAGCCATCATGGTGCGTAAGTGGGTCTTACCAGAGTCCTGGCGAAGGGGCGTGCAGCCAGCCATCAGCTCAGCCGCGTCCACCGACTTCTTCAAAGTTTTGCTCCGCTGGTCAGGAAACTGGTGGAGAGGTGTCACAGAGCAGAAGTGGTGTTTCAGCTGCTCAGGCTGAAATTTGGATATTCATATTTAGAAAAGATTAGCTTGTCAAAACATAATTATAAAAATACAGGTTATTCTTCTTAAATATGCTTGGGGTCCCGCAATGAATAGCACTGAAAGGAGCACCAGACCCGGAGGTGTTTTCTGGGGTCTTCCCCCAGGGTCAGGCACACTGCTTAATACTTCCATTCGTGACCTCAGCAGAAAATGAAGTGTGTGTTGACAAAAATGTGCTGACAACACCAACCCAGGGGACACCTTCAGTATAGAGGAGGACTGGGATATGACACTGAGAGTGATGCACATCTTTGAGAGCTGAAAATACAATTTGGGACGGCACAAGGTGGCAAGCAAGGAATTGCTCCTCTGCAGCATGAGATGGGTCTGTGGTGCCACAGTAATAAAACCAGGTGAAAAAGGAAAGTGCGATCCTAATATACATATATCAGTCAGTAGGTGTACTTTCCATGGAGACGGGGAAGCAATGTAGTAATTTCGGAGTTATTTGGGGTCTGCAGTTTAACTGACCTGGGTTACAGAGGAGCTTTGCTGCAGATGCTGAGACACTGACGTGACCCCCCCCCAGGCAGGCTGGGTTTGCTGCCCCAAGCACTGTATGAGCGTGCAGGGCCACATCACCTCCAGAAACCATTCCTGAAGCATTTCCATGAGGTTTCCCCACTCAAGTTACTACTGCAGTCTTGCACGTCTCCCCTGAGCTCATTACGATGGATGCAGTGTACAGGCTTGAGTCCATTATATCTCTGCTGCTCCCTGTACTCTGCTGGTTTTACACAATTTGCTGAACGTGCAGTGCCCAGCCTGACTGCAAGCTCTTTTGTAAGGGCTCAGGAGCAAAAAGTTAATGGAAGCAGCTCGCTCCTGCTTTCCTTGGAGGGAAAATGGAGAGGAGCTCTGCAGCCTCCCAGGCCCTCACCTCCCCCAGGGACCTGGAGATCCAACCTGCATCTCTCAGCTACCAACACTTTCTCCGGTTAGAGAATAAGGGAGTAAGATGGGGTAGATGTTTCTGGATCCAGATCCACCAAATCTGGCAGCTTTTGGAGGAGGAAGAGAGAAGCAAAATGTTCAGGGGAGGTAAAACTGGAGTGATTGCATTACAAACAGATTGCAATCTGCCGAGCTCTCTTCTGTGTCCGCCACATGCTGATTACAGCTGCAATAAGAACCACTGAGGGCTTTTTGCTAGAAAAACTCTTTGCATCCACATACAACATAGAAAACTTTCAACTTGCTACCAGCTGGTGTACAGGCGATACAGAAGAGCAAGGCGAGCGTCATTCCTCAGCTGGCAGCATGTAGAGGGAAAGCTCATGTGTTAATGCAACACCCCGGGGAGGTTTTGCCATCACTTGTTGTCTTCTGGTATCTGCATAAGGTGTTTTATTACTGCTGCTAATCTGCAGCTGGGCAAACAGAGACACAGAGGAGTCAAGTGACCGACTCGTATAGGGAAAAGGAAGAGTCAGGGGCTCAGCAAATGGTTGCCGACTCCTCGGCACACGGACAAACCCAACAGCGCTCCACCCCGGGCGAGTTCTGGCTGAAGGATTCTGCCACATAACCCTCTGCTGCTCCTAATCAGGGGGAGAATTATGTGTGTTTGTGGTCAAGGTGGTCTATCCTGGGACGTGTATTTTTTAGACATTGTCACAAGGGCTAATTTATCTTTGGTAATTAGTTTCTGTGCCTTGGAGCAGTGAAGCGCAAATAAGCATTTAACATTGATCTATTGCAGCACTTCCCTGGGTAAATAGATGGCTCTGGTGTTGGCTGATGCTGATGCATCAGTGTCTTTTATGATCAGAGGAATCACTCAAGCATCAGCTCAGCCACAAGCCGAAAAGCATGTCTAAGCTTTTAAAACCAAGCTTGGGAAACGTGTCTTCTCCGACCTGCTCGTGCTCTGGAAGATAACAGCAGCATTTCCCTCCTCCTGCTCTGAGGCACAAGCCCAAAGTGCTCCGGAGGGGGAGATCATATCAAAGAGAAACACCAAAGCTTGACGACTAGGGCCAGCAGAAATGTCCTTTGCTTTTTTGAACCTCGCGATTGCTCAGGTTCAGGTTTTACAGCCACTACACAACCTGCATGGCCAGCTCAGGACTATAGTCTGCCTTAATTAACCTGTTGCTAGTTTTCAAGCAATTACATGTGATTATATGTGTTTTCTTTTTAGATGCAAGAATGTAATGTCATAAATCTAGGAGGAAGGATCTGTAATAAATCTGTCAAGTCAGGAGTACAGTGATGGGACCACAGACTGAAAAATGTGATCCAGGAACCCAGAGCCCTGATAGCTTGACCTTGGTTGTGGGGCTGGCTTTGGTGCAAAGCCTGGAGGAAACTTTAAGTGAAGAGGTTGAAATGGAAAACTGGGTGTAATGCACCACGGGGTCCTCAGGCATGGCACAGGTCATGTTGGATGAGCTCTTCTTTGGGAAGATTATTTACCTATTTACTTACTTAGACTGAAAAAACACCACTGTTCTAATCTTTCCTGTCTTTAAATAAGGACTGGATAAAGTGCCACATGGGGCATAATTATTTCAACAGGAGAGCCATCCAGAGATGACCAAGTGGGTGAGGAAATGGCTAAAAGCAAGACGCTAGATGGTGATTTGAAAAGGCAACCATCAGACCAAAGAAAATTTACTGTGGAATATCTATGGACTAATCACAGATAGTAATTTCTTTAAAAGTCTTAGCAAAAATGACAAAAACATGAAATTCGTTGATGACAAAAAGCTGGGGGCTATCGCCAGTACCAACAGGGATAGGGATGCTGTAAAAAAAAAAAAACAAACACCCAAACAGCTGATTTTGAAGACTTTGGTAACAGAATCCACCAGCAATTAGTTGCAGCAGCAGCAGTGGCCCCTAACAGGAGCACCCGCTCTAACCCGAGGTCGTCGATGGCACCACCAGGGAAAGAAAGATGCACGTACGCTGCTTTATCGAGCTCGTCGATGGCACCACCGGGGAAAGAAAGATGCACGTACGCTGCTTTAGCCCCAGCGTACAGAACAGATGCAGACGTACAATGTCTGGTAAAAATTAGCAAAGGAGATATATTTTCGTTAGAAGGAAACTATATTAAGACATTCATTGAAAAGAATGGATGTAATAGTTGCTAACCTACATGGAACAGAAGCAGAAATAATAATTTAAAAAAGCATTATTATACACTAAGTAGGGTGGACTATAAAATACCCATTAATCCAGAAATAAATTATAGACACTAAAATCTGTTAGAACTAGTATAAGTTTTCACTTAATTAAATGTGTTATTATTATTTGGTTGGGAAGTGCTTTATTCTGTGATACCTAATTATTTCTTTGAAAAAGTTGCATGTTCGTCTTTATAACTGTGAAATTAAAAGCAGTCTCACTTTGATTGAGAGACTCTTCCAGAATACGGAAAGAATTATTAATTCAGTGCCCAACACCTGGATACACTAACCTGGATACACTGGCTCTTCCACAACCATATTTAACAAAGTGCAATTTAAAAACTATTCCTTCCTACCCCAGGGGCTGAGAAGTATCAGCTGCTTGCAGGGCTCAAAAATTATCCCAATTCTTCATTTGAGGCATGAAACTGGGGTGCACAAATTCAAAGTGGCTAATTTTATCATGACCCCAAAAATGTGTAGCAGCTGGAAAATAATTTTTCCCCAGCTATTAGCTCCGTTGTCCTCATTAAATATCTTTTCTTTTGCTGGTTAGATTGGAGATGGAGAGGACTTATAGTTGCTATTCATGATCACATTACTGAATCATTTTATAGCAGTGGACAAGTTGCAGTGGCCAACATTTAAAATTTGGGTATTTCAGTTTATCAACTTAAGTCCTAATTTTCAGGCACATTTTCTTTTCTCAAGGCTGTGAAAATACTCACCGGCATCTGTGAAAATCAGATCACTGGTATGAGTTCCTAAAATAGAAGTAGGAACGAGGTAGCTAATTTCGGGTGCCCTCATTTGGAGACGGTCTCACACTTTTGGCTACCTAGAACCAGTTCTAATTGCAGTTCAACAGGAGCTCCCGGTTTCATAAAAGAACGGACACATCATAAATACATGATTTTAAAAATCTTACCAATTCTTCTGATTTTTTTTCTCCCCCGGATTTGTTTTAGTCTGACACCCTCTGCTTCGTTTGAACTTTCACAGGGTTTTTTTTTTCCTCTCTTTGGCACTTTCTTTCTCGGTATCTCCACAGCACAGGGAAAAGCAGTAAAAAACTGCCGCGGTTGGACTTCCAAACCTGTGTGGTATAAAGAGAACCACAATTAGACACAACCAATTGAGGGTCTGGTGAATTGATGAATAAAACATGCTTTGATAAAAGAATCTGCCTAAGTGCAAAGTATCATTATAACGTAGCTTGGGTGTAAAAAGGCTTCTTTCCTCAGTCGAAATTTCTCAGAGCCAGAAGAGCATTTTCAGACTACTGTTACTGAAATAACCATCAAGGTGTTCAGCAAAGTAGTTATCCACCTCAAAAATACAGGTTATCAAATAAAACTCTCTTTCCAAGTATTTCAAACATGGAATTTTCTCAGCTGCAAATTCAAAGGGAAGCGGATGCCTAGGAGCCTTATTATCATCCGAGGAGTTATTAAAGAATAGAAATCATCAAGAGAGAGCACGATAGCAGATCGGGTTGAAAAGTACAAACCACTTTTTTTTCCTGACAAGTCAAATATCAAAATAAATTCACTTCAGGCACATTCACATCAGTTTTCATCAGCTTTCTCTCAAGACTTTTATTGGCACAAATGATCACAGGAAGCAAACTTCACGCTGAAAGTGCTCTACCCATCTCCGAAGGGTAAGTTCATTAGGAAGGATTAATTGGGTGAAGGCATTATCTCCTTTGAGAGGTCTTTTTCACGTCAGCACTTAATAATGTTCACTCTGTTCAAGCTAACTCGGGAGTGCAACTTTCCACTGTCATTCTGAATAGGCAAAACACCACTCTGTCGTGTCAACTATTTTTATTTCCATTGTAATGAAACAACCGCCCTTTACTCAATGATCAAAGGAAGATAGATGCCACAGTAGAGGACAGAAAATGAGGTACCGGAGGTTCAAAGGACACATTATATCTGCTGACGTGACCTGCTTTTGCTCAGTGAACTTATCTACGAGCTTCTCGACTCAGATGTACAGGGTAGGCTACAGCCTTGTGCAATGCTTTGTGCCGGAGCCCTGCAGCAGCTGAGACCAACTCTGCCTTTAACAAAGAGCTTTAGTCACTTTTTGGGCATTGTGAAGGCCCTCTGTACATTCATCATTGAATAATAGCCTGCAGGAGAGATGCATGAAATCACATTTTTTATAAGCATCTAAAAGCATTGCCTCCTGTTGAAGTCATCTGACACCATCTCTACTTAGGACTGAGAAGATTTAGAGCATTTGCATTTGTTCTTAAAGGAAAAAGAAAGGAAAGTTTCCAACTCTTTAGAAGAGGAAGGGTTTGATGCCAGTGCTGTATTTCTGCCTGTTGTGCAAGCAGTCCTACGAAATTCAGAAATTGTCTTACCATTTTTTACATAAAAGACATTGCAAAGTACTTGTTTTGTATTTCATAGAATCATAGAATCATAAA
>NW_009218924.1:0-20524 GCF_000690835.1 Fulmarus glacialis
CCGGCACTTGGCCTTGTTGAACCTCATGTCACTCCTTGTATACTTTCCGTGCATTAGGCACTTCCCAAAACTGGTTATAGTGGGGCAGACATTTTCCTTACTTATAACTGTACAGATCCGATTAACAATAGAGTACCTCTTGTTCAACTGAGAATAGTGATGCCGTGTGGGCATAAGACCTCCTGGAACCTTTATGAATCCATGAAACAAGGTACCTCCCGAGGACTGTGCAGCACTGCGTTAATTGTGTCACAAGTCAATGCCTGTAGGATCACACATCTAATCTGATCAGTCAGGCATTTATCTCACCATGGTACATTGGTGCATACACTTATTTGAGTAGCTTCCTGCGCTTACT
Organism: Fulmarus glacialis; assembly: GCF_000690835.1. Taxonomy (NCBI): domain Eukaryota; kingdom Metazoa; phylum Chordata; class Aves; order Procellariiformes; family Procellariidae; genus Fulmarus; species Fulmarus glacialis. The sequence goes on from NW_009218924.1 coordinate 359, forward strand.
GTAGGCTCAAGCCTAGCTCAGAACCAATAAGTGTATTCCATGCATTTCAGGCATAATCTGTTGGTTGTTGTCCGTGGCCAGCAACTGATCATTAGCCAAACTGGTATGGATTTTATTAACAAAAGATTCAGTCTTAAATAAGGTGCATTTTGCCTGCATTCAAAAACCAGGGAAAAATACTTCATGAACTGAAAAAGCAGGTATTTGCTAGGGAAAAAAAGTCTGCTTCATCTGAGTTAAATTTATTTTTAAACTGTGAACTCCATCACTGGAATATTTATGCATTTTCTTTTTGGCTCATAACCTATTAATTAACAGTACACACTTTGAAATAGACACTTTTTCTTACTTTTCTATTTTAATGTTTCTTATCTCTTCTTCCTCATACCTCTAGCCCGCTGAGTACACCCACTGCTTTTCCCTGAAGCTAATGCAAGAATTTAAAATTCAAATTACTGACAGACATGGATTGCTGTTCAAACAAGGCATCTAAATGTTCTCAAACACCTTGATGAGTTATGCGTTCAGAGGGCGTTAGATCAATGAAATCTATCATGTGCTTTTATTTATAGTCTCTTTCCTATCAATGGAGTTGTCTTTTACATAATCTCCAAAGCCCAGTCTGACAATTGCTATAGTGTTTCAGTTTTTTTATATACTTACCTCTGAAATACAAAGAACAGAGTAATAAATATTGCATGCATGACATGTCATCCCCAGACTTATTAATCAACACAGAAGGTTAACTGTTTGCAGTTTACAATTCTCTCTTTACACTCAGAAAACACAAATATTTTCTCTTGGAATGCATTGGAGGTATTTTAGACTAATTTTATTGTACCATGTGTTCTGGTACACTATACAACTATTCATGATATTAAATGATGCAAAACTATTATACAGATGATATGGTGCCTTTGTAGCCCTAACTAGAAAGTGACTGAAGATTTCTTATGCATCCATTTGCTGTTCTAGTAGTGAAAAAATTACATGCAGCTCATTGTCTGAAAAAAATACGTAGCTAAGAGAATGAGCCTATAGAAAGGGGATCACTTGGATTAGGGAAAAAATTATTTCTAGCAAACACATGATCAATATAGTGTGATTAAATGTGCGAGTATAGATACTTATCAAGTCTGAAATAAATATTTTTCCTTTGACGTATGGACCCAGCTTCCTCACTTAATCTCATCAATTGTAAAAATGATTTGGAGGTGGACCTGCTTTTAGCCTTTGAATGGTTTGTTTATACACACATCAGTCAGGTGCATACTGCGCTACTGCAGTGGGCTTACCTCCTAGAATACTTCCACAGGGCCTCTGGTTTCCTCTTTTTTTAATCACACTGTGTCGTTGTGTGTATGCCTTTCTGAGATTTTTAGTCAGAAAGAAGGTGAGCATGAAAGTATTAATTCTGGAGGACTGAATCCTCTGTTATTTCAGAATGCAGCTCTTATGTTGGGCAATGCCATAACTACGTGGAGCTGGAGCAAACTACTAGATTTTTACTTTCGTGGATTGAAATTTAAATTTCTTATTATACATTTCACAGGAATTATTTTCATAGGTGATTTTGCTGTGTGAGAAAAGATGTGACCAAAATCGTAAGATTGCAGTTCTAGATAACCTGCAGGGCTTTGGTAAAGAAAGATCTGTGTTGGGTGTAAGCAAAATTTCATCTGTATTTCTTTTACATACAATGAAGTTTTTTGTCTGGGAAACAAAAAGGCATTTTGTTCTCCAACGTGAAAGAATAATGATGGAAAATATAATTACTGATCTCTCTTCCTGTGGTCACACAAACCATTAGGACTTTCATCAAAAGATAACTTCATAAAGAGGCAGTCTGCAAAAGCTTAAAGTCAACCCAAAAGTCAGTCGCAACAACCTAATTTCATCCTGATTTGGAATGACACCCATTCAAGTAGTTGGAAACAAGAGAAAATAGGAAGCCACTGTGTCCTGTGGCTCCCCGAAAGACTGCAAGAATCCAGGGACGGTGTGAGACGAGAACAGTAGGTCTTGTGTATAGTCGTGTAGCAGAAGTCTGTCATGTCTCTGGAGATTGCTCTTCTGAGAAACCCCACCTTCGCGGGAAGGGAATGCGTCTCCTCTGTAAGGGAAAAGTTTTTATGGCAGAATATTAAAGCATAGGCTGCACTCTTGGTGTAAATGGGAGCAGTTTCAGTGACATCAAGAACAGGATGCTGGAATGTCGTACTTCAAGCTGGTGCGTGGTGAAGAAATCAGCACGTCTGTGATGTCCCACTGAAACCACCAGTTTGAACTGCACTGGGCATAAATATTTGCATTGCTACTTTAGGTTAGTGAAAGCATAATAATACAACAAGAAATGCTCAAAAATGCTCATGACAGGCAGATAATACTTGCAAAGCAGCTGTGGGGAAGCACTAAACTCTCAATTATGGATTATGTTTGAATTTGTACTTGCTGGTAACCCACTACAATTCCCATTAAAAGAGCATTGTGAGCAATTTATTGTTTTTAGAGGAGTTAGATGAGGATCTTTTAATGAATTAAAAATGTACCATGTTTATCTATGGAGAAAAAAGCTTTCATCTTCACTCCCTCCGGTCCCTGTGCCTTCCTTGGGAGAATGGTCACCTACTGAATTGACCAGAATAGTGCGCTGAAAATTACTTAATAGGAGGAGAAGCAATTTATCACTAATCTGTTTCAGGCTTGCCAGAGGTGATCTCTCATTTTCAACTGTAGCTGTTGAAGCTCAGAGGGGTGGCGAGTGAAAATGGGCAGGTGAAATTATTCAAAGTAAGAACTGATTGCCAGAAGCTGCATTCCTAGGAGTGAGGTTCTGGAGAGCACGAGTACTGTTTAGGCATCGAACTCCCCTTAATTATCAGTGGAAGGAAGATGTCTAATCATCCATGACTGGCGACTTTAAAAACCTCTTCCTTCACCTTCCTAAGAAAGTGTCAGAATAGGAAGTTTGAATTTCAGCACAGTGAATATAATGAGGTCAGGGCAGCTGCAGAGCACTCATCATTCTTCAGAAAAAAGGCCACTCTGTCCTCTCAGCATGGAACATTTCCCGTCCTCAGACATGCATTTTATCCTCTTTCTCTGTCTGGCTTTTGCAAGTGGATGGCTTAGTCACCCTGGTATTAACAGTTCTTGTATTCTAGGCCTTGCTATAAGCTTGATTACGCAGGCAACTTATTGCAAAATAAGCTATTTATTTAATAAGTGAATTTAAAGAGCAGTGGTATTGCACAAGTCGCTGAATGACACTCTTACTCCACTACTATCCCTTTTTGTGCTCCAGCTTTCCCCAGCTCCAGAGGAGGCAAAGCTGGACCCCAGGGAGGCAGTCTCATCGCACAGGAGTCTCCACCTGAGGAACTGTTCTCCCGTTGCTCTTCCTGGGTTTTTAAAAACCAGAAAAGTCCTGACTGTTTCAAGACCTTTGAAAAATGTTATTTTACCAAATAGATGTCCTGCTCTATAAGCTTGCTGGTATTGTTAATTTCTGGGAGGTAGTTCAGCCCGATCTGCTTCTAAAAAAATGTCTCTGGAGCTGAGAAACCTGAGCATTTCGTTCGTTTGGAGCCAAATGAATGAAAGTAATCTGATTTAAATTTTGGTTTATTTCAGAGCCTGGGTAATGTTGGTAAAGTTATCTGTTTTGTACGTACACTGGTACTGTGTTTGGCATTCAGCTATCTGATCTGTGTTTTTTAGTATTTCTGCCGCTTAACCCACAAGATTGCAGCACCAGCTAAGAGTAAGTAATGTTATAGGGCAGGATTTGTAGTGCTGCTCAGTCTGTACACAGCACAGCTGGAGAAATAATGCGAAAAGTATTTAAAATTATTATGGAAAACATGAAGAGTTCTTATGAGAACTGGAGGCTTCTGAAGCACGAGAAACTGTACCATATGTGAGGCTGGCAGAGAGTGTTTTTGGGGGGAATATAGTCCTTGGAGGAACTAGTCCTGACAGTTTATCAAAGGCACAAAGCAAGACAAACTGGGAAAAGTAAATAGACCGACAGAGCTGCCTTTGTCAGGAGAGGTTTGGGTGGTGGTGTTGCTTCCTGTCCTAGCTGCGGCAAGTGTTCCTGCCCCGTCTCTGCTGGTTAAGCGCTTTTAGTGCGCCTGATTACTCCTCTTTCATCTCACTATTCCTCTCTTCAGTTGGGGTAAAAGGTGGGGGGTGAGGGGAGCATAAAATAAGAGTGTTTGACCCGGAGCTGACGCTGTTGTGCTGCAAGGTTTTTCGTAAATTGCCCGTTTTCTATGTGTTTGTTTCACTGAGATGCCAGAATTCTGGTGAGATCCAGGAAAGCATGAGCTTCGTCAGCCCCTTAAGGCTGGCTTTTTTAATGGTATCTGGATTCCTATGGATGCAGGCAGACATTTACTGGGATACTTGTATGTGCCTTGGCTTGCAAACTCCCAGGGGAAAGATTTGCTGTGTTCAGTCAGCATCTAAGAAAAGAAATAAACCTATAACATCTGCAGTACAGTAAACATCTTGAATAAAAAATTTCGGTACAAAGTATCATTGTAGATTTTCTTCACTCCTGTAGGCCTCATCTTGGACAGAAATAGCTATAAAGTCTTACATGCTCTGAGAAATGTGCTTGCGGTCGTTTTCAGCCAGTACACATGCGTTCTTTAATGGTATCCGTTATTAGAAATAGGCTCTGTTTTCAATGTTGAGAAAGCCTTAAAAAGGCAGAATAGAGCAAATTTAGAGGAAAAAATCAGCATACATTATACATTATTTACAGATCATCTGGAACATCTTTGCTCTCTCCAGCAGGAGTTAGAAATTTTCTTCCAAAATAATTTTGCTGTTTTAAGAATTGTTTTATGCCATAAAAACCTTGAAAAGCTGCTTGTTCCTATTCTGCCTGCAGGCAAATTATAAAACTTACTGCTCTGAATAGAAAGAGGACTTGATACTTGTATACTTTCATGGCTTTGGTAGGGCACACTTTGGTAAGCGGATTGTATGAGAGGGATGCAGGGAGCAAAAGACAAAAGGAGGAGGTGCATTTCCATCTTTTGTTCTTCCAGGTTTTAGAGTTGAAGACAAAAATCTAATATACTGAGGTCTGCAATGCAGTAAGAAACCATTTTTTATTTACTCAGTCAGGTACTAGCTGCAAGAGGGCCACTGGAGATGTAGTTCATGCCAAACTGCTTTGCTTTGAGAGCAGGGAATGCAAAAACACCTCGAAACCTGTAATCTAAGTCTTCCCTGTGGAAAGATGTTTTGTTTTAGCTTTTTTGATCTATTGGTTTGAATATTAAAGCTAATTATAATTAGAAAGTCAGATTTCCAATTGCAGTAAATTTACTACAACTAGAAGTTTCAGCTTTGGAGGAAGGACCAACCAAGTAAAAAGAGCTGCAAAACTTCAGTGAGCCGAGTGGTGCTCTGTAATCCTGTTCCTGTTTACGAACCATGTAAGCTGACATCGGGAGCTGTCTGCTGCTCGTTTTCTTCTCTAAAGTGCGGTAGTGAGCTATAAAACCAATCCAATGAAAGCCCTTGAGGTCTAGTGGGCAATAACTGAAACAAAAGCTACAGTTTTCTTTTCAGCACAACCAGCACAACATTTCTTTGATTAGACAGCTGAAAGTCCAAGTAAATAAAGGAAGAAGATCATCACTTGCTCTTACTTTGGGAGCAATTAATAGTCCTTTAATAACACACTATTTCCTTTTTTCCGGCTTTTGCATTGCCCTTCCTTTCCTTTTGCTGGTTAAGCACTCTCAATAGAGCTTCATCTAAGTTGTGGGCAGTAGAAATCCTTATGGTTTTTATCTTTTCCAGGTGATTAGTTTGGGGTTTTTTTTGTCTGTTTGGGAGACAAAGGCTACCTTTCTAAAAATAAAAATATAAAAGGTTTTCTCACATTACTTTTTACTTTCCTCTGTAACTAACACAGTTAGGCTAAAACATCTTGTATATCCTGGACGGAAAATTTAGTAATTTCATTTTGTTCTGTTACACATTTATTTTTATCTACTTCAAGTTTGAGTGTTAGACAGTTCTTGTGTATCTTGCTGGATTAAGAAAAAAGCATGTGGGGGAGAGGGAAGAGAATTACAACTGGATATGTTTCTGAAACCAGAAAATATTCTGGAAAATATTTTTTTTTCCTTTCCTTATGAATGATTTTTTTTTTTTAAAGCCATGCTCTGTGCCATACATCAAAGAATTTTATTGTTACAGGTGCCATAAAATTAGATATACTGTTGTTGGGCTTATTACTGATGATGATGCTACTTTCACAACAAAACCAATACTTAACAATCATGCGTAATTCAATTTGTAAGTTTCACTCTGCAGCTGTGCATTTGTTTACAGTCTTATCTTACTGCCACATTTAGATACCCATTCCAGGACCTTTTTTTCCTTGAAACTGTTTGCGGGAATTTTTTTCAGTGTTTCAAATAACTCTAGAACTGACAAGTTGGAATCTTTGTCCCTAGCAAAAATTTATTTGCATACAGTTTAGATTGACTTGTTTGATTTAGTCCTAGCATGAGGGCTATTTTCCTCTCATAGTAACAGTGTAGAGTTTAAAGCTTTTAATTTATTTCATTGTTTTCCTCAACATATTTTTAGACAGATAGCTCTTAATCTGTAATTTCATATTGTATAATCTGTAAAATCTTTGTTTTGTATATGCCCTCAGGAGGAAAACCACAGAGCAGCCATACACTAAATCCTTTTCAGGTTTGTGTATACGTTTTAACAATGTTGGAAGTGATGGCTGAAAACAGCTTGTTGATTGGTAAGAAGGAACTGCAAGTAAACAAAGTTTTGCAGAAGCAAATTAAACTAGCATGTGTACCTGTCAAAACCCAGAAATTTTTTGCAGCACACAAGCCCTTGGGCTGCAACAGGGCATTTTGTCACAGTGCTCCATTTCTCTAGTCTTATTCTTGTGAACATGTGAATTTCTGATCCCTTTTTTTTTCCATGCCTTTGAGCTGTGCTCCATGGGTGGAATATGGTTTCCCCACCCTTCTGCAGTTCTTACCCTACTTGGAAACATTAACTCACAGAAGCAATCTTATTTTTAAAATTAAGATCCATGCAGGAATTACAAGGCTTTACACCCACCACTTGACATGATCTGTTGAAATCAGTATAAGGATCCAGCTGATGATTCTTGCTGAATTGTAGAATGCTCATTAGATGTGAGCTTACAGGTCTGAAACATAATCCTTGTCTGGTTCAAAGGCTGTGGTCAGGTTTGGAGGTGCTTCCTGCCCACTGTTCTTGCCTGTGGATGGCCAAGTAGTCTTTTGAAAAGGTCCGTGTCATGGAGAGCATCCACATGGTTTGCTCCTTCTTTGCTCTTTTAACCTTTTTCTATTTCTATGGCTCTGTGTGTTTATGGCAAAGAGTTTTTAATGTTCCATGAATTTATTGCTATCAGATGACTAACGTTACAGCACTGCTGAGACCAGATCGCCCACTTTGAGGGTAAGACAGAAGGTGGCTCTCAATTCCCCCTGTGCCGGCATGACAGCTCTTTGAGTCATGGTCTGACTCATCTTTCACCCCCTCAGATGCCCCAGACCTACAGCACAGGAGATACAGAATTCCTCATTTGTTTCTTTTATTTTTTCTTAATTACTTATCAGGCATAAAATTACGGGTCCCATAAAAATATAATTATGAACAGATTTGTTTCTTCCCTTAGTCTGTACAGAAGGTCCCTTCTGCTACCGCCCTCACCTTATGTCAGCACTTAAAAACAACACTGAATCTTTCTGTTTGGAGAGGTTAGACACAGTGACTCCCAGTCTGTCTACTTCTTTAACTATGAGAGAACAAGCCTTTGCTGATAGCCTTTATCAACTTCTAAAAGCCTTTCCAAGCAGCTTGCTGTTTTTTTTCTTTTTTTTGTGTGTGTGTGTGTTGGTTTTGCTGTTTCCTGGATTAAGTCTTAGCCAGCAGCTTTTAACCAAAGCTCTGTTTCCCAAATGCTGTATTTCATCAACTTACTGCAGTGACACTGATTTTGTCTAGTGTTTTTAATATTTCTTCTGTGAAACAAGGCTCAATTCTTGTCTCTGTTCCTGACAGGTAACATCTGATACCTTTAGGGAATGAAATGGTTCTCTTAATCAAGTAGAAGGAACATTTTTTAACCGCTACCACAAAAACTGGGTCTTTAAAAGGATTGAAAGCTTTAGGGAAATTCTGTAGCCGAAGGCATATATTTGAATACCTGATGTTATTAGGTTACTGCTAAATGTTATAAATAGCATTTGTTTCAGTGTGCCAAGGTGTTATGCCAGCGGTGATTGGATTTCAGTTTTGGTGAGGAAAATGACTGTGGGTTGTTTTTTTTTTTTGAAGTCAGTATTTATGAAATAGCTTGCCTGCAAAGGAGCTGTATGGAAGGGAAGGCAGAATTGTCTATCACGAATCACATCTCAGTCCTTAAGCTCCTGATGGAGCTGAGAGCTAGCATGCTTTCCTTTCTGCTCTCAACACCAATGTTAACCAGATTTTCAGAATCTGAACAGCTGAAACACTGGACCCTGTCCATCCATCTCCCCCACTTATGCCTGTTTCTTTTTCACATTGCAGCTGTAGCTTGCAGAGATCATTGTTGAAAAAGTAATCAATTGCAAATTTTTAAAACTCAAAACATTAGCGAGGAAACTGAAGAGATTTGATAAAGAATTGATTGTGTATGTTAGTAAGGACCTGGAGGTGCTATTTAATTAATATTTCTGAATTTAGACAAACAATTGTGCTGTTATGATACTGGTTTGATACTGTTCAGGAAAGACACGTATTGTAAAGATAAGGACTATTTTTGTGTTCATCTGTTTCAGAATTTTGTGATACAAATATAGTACCCTGAGAAACAACATAACTTAGCAGACATGCACTGACAAGCCATATGCTTACCCTGAGGTATTCTCATTCTTTATGATGGTATCAGTAAAGTCTCTGCAAAATCTCCCTAGAGGTTATTAGTACTTTTCCCTGAATTCCTAGCTGGGTCATTCCTCAGAGCCACGTTCCATATGCAAAACTTAAGAAGAACATGCTTTCCTAGTCCATAAAAATGGTAAAATACACCCAAGATTTTTTGGTTTTTTTTTTTTTTTTTGTATCAAAATAAGAAGACTGAGAAGTGAGAGCAAGTGATATCTTTGTGGCTAAAGCCTGTACCCATTCAATTCACATTGTCTGAAGGTCTACAATGAGGTTAAGAGAACAACACACAAAATCTGAAAAAGAGTAATTTTTTTCTGACCTGTATTTTTTTATGCTATATTTCACATACTTCCCAAGATATGCAGAGCTCTATTTTAGATTAGGGAGGGAGAATGGGATAAGAAAAGCCAAATGAAAAAGGATAAAATTTACGTATCAGGAAATCAGTAGGACTTGGTAAGACCAATCTAAGAATACCAAAAAAAGCAATAACATTTCTATTAATCTGGTGGATTTATTAGGGGATAGGCTTTCTGCACTATTCACTGTATAATTAATAATTAATAAGGCTGTCTATAATATTTAAATTACAGCATGCACCCAAGCGGCAAAATGCACTTGCATATATAATCAACATAGTTGACCTCTAAATATGTAGTTTATTTGAACTGCTTTGACAAAATAAAATTAACTTAAAAAAGAAAAGATGGAAAGTGTAGATTAAAATTAAATTATATTCAGAATTAAATTTCTTCTGCAAACTGGTCTGACACATTCAATCCTACATTGTCCTCTGCTGAGGTTGCCAAGAAGTATGTGAAACAGCAGCTGCAATGGTGAACATGTTTATACGGATACCCACCACATTGGTCTGGAGTTGGGGTGACCAGGTCTTTTGAGGAACACCACAAAGAATCTTCTACTTGTATCCAGCTGAGAAGAATTTGGTATTGCTATTGCAAATCAGATTGTTTTTGTGAAAGTGAAGTTCTTGGTTAATACTTTTTATTACACATTTTGGTAGGGAAGAAATCTTCATATCAAAGGTTTCCTATTCTGTTTGTGCTAGGAAGTGACTCTTCATAGCTCTTTCACTTGTCAGGTGTAATATTATGTGCATCAACATTAGGGAATGTATTTTCATCAATATTAGGAACCATATCAGCTGCTGTACTTCTGGTTTTGTCATCAATGGTTTTTTTTCTCATGGGTTTTATTAGTTGAAACTTCTGCAAAAGTAGATTACTTCTCAGTTTTATAACAAAAATATTTTTTACGAGTGTATAAGAATTTAAAATAGCTTTGCACCATCCTAACAATGCCTTTACATGTAAAGTATGAAGGAGTAGTATAACAATGATGATTCATGCTAGTATTTTATATTTGTACATCAGATGAAAAGTAGTATGGAGTGCCTTAAAAGGTGAAATGCAATTGTTAACAATATTCAGGTCAGACCGCATAGGTCATTTGATTTTCAGAGTTGCCATGTTGGTAACACAGGACATTTTGATTAAAAAAAAAAAGAGAGAGGTTAAATCTCTTTGTTTTGTTTCTACTTGCTCATTTGATCTGATACTTTAGCTTATGGAAATCAGTGAAGTTGAGGAGTCTGTTAATTTGTATCAGCTGAATCCTCTGACCTGAATCTTCCGAATAAACTTCAAAAACCACCTAGAACAATGATAACACATTTTCCAGGCCATTTAACCTTCATTTCTAACAATTCTAGTGCTACTCGTGGCAAATGGAGACATGTTCTTCACAATATTATGCACCTGGTACCCAATTAATTTTCTGCTGCCAAGCTCATTGACACAGTAGACACAGTCATTTGTTCCCTCTCTTTTTTTGCTGAACTACTTTATTTCTTTGATCATTGCCCTGAATTTCAGGGCAGTGCACAGATTTTGCAGATTATCCCCATCTTTAATGTAAAGAGAAAATGCAACTTAAATTCCAAGTCTGCAGTAGGGTGAGTTTTGGAAGCTTTGTATAAGCTAGTATGTAAAGTTTGACCAATATCAGAAATTTCTCTGGTTTATCATAAGAGTTCAAATACAATGAAACAGGAGACATTTTGTATTATAAGGGATTAAAGTGGGAATAAAACAATCCAGATACACTATAATCTTCATTGGTTTAAGATGATGTCTCTTACTGTCTGCACATGTCTTTGAGCATCATTTTCATTCATCCAAGACCAAAATGTATATTTCAGTATGTACAAAGACTGCCCATATCCAAGGGCATAAAAATACTATCTAATAAGAAATTGCCAGGTTTTTTTCTTCTTTAGTTTCTATTACTGTTTTGCTTTGAATTTACATTTTTGTAGAGTAGAAATTTTCAACTGTACTTTCTAGGGTCATTAAGCTTGTATTTAGTAGGGGTACCTTTGGGACTGGAATGAGTGACAGCTCATAAAATTCAGAGGCATTGGAGACCTCTGTGTATGATTGACATGAAAAGCATTGAATTGCTTGATTTGAGTGTTTGTAGAGGGTGAAGGCATGAGGCTATACATTTTTTAAACTGTCTTTTCTGATACACTGTGTAAAATACTTATGTATTTTGTTTTTGTTTCACAGCAGAATCATCTGTAGCTCTTAAAATAACTAATGAAAAGGATAAAAGGGATATAGACTGTAGCATTTCCAGGGGAAAAAAACAAGAAGAAAAAAAAAAAAAAAGAAAGAAAAGAAACTCCCTTGTGGAAGGTGCTTTTCTCATTATTTTGAAGTGGATAATTGTTTCATTATCTCAACGCTACAAGTTATTTTTCCTTTTGTGATTTACGTGCTTGTTTTTCCTACAAGCTATTAAGCATAGAGAAACGTTGTTCACCTACTATCCTCTGTAGGATACAGTGAGTCATTTGCTTAAACATGTATTTTGTACAATGTGAGTACTTAACTCCCCTCGCTTGTTTGGCGTGGGTGTAACACATGCTTGGATGTTGCGTAGGTAGCTCTTGCACTCGAGTGGCACAATGTTGGTTTATCAGATGGAAGAAAGACGGTGTTTGTATGGGAGCTCTCAGCTGCCTCTTCGCACCCACCATACCCGTGCCTATGATGACCACATATTCCTCCTCCATCACTTCTAGCAACCGGTGAGGTGGTTCCTTGTTCTCCGTTTAAAATGTGTTTCCACTCTGCCGTTAGTTTCTCATATAGCGCAGGCAACGCTGAATGTAATGGAAGATGTGCTGCTAATATAAATCTCTGCGGTGAAGAATCATGGCCAGCTACTTAAAACTTCAGTATACTTAAAGAAACCCATATTTTATGAAGTTTGTCATTCATTGAAATGTCAACAGAAGCAATTCTCATGACAGACTATCATGACAGAGATCTTCTGAACCTTCTGAAACCTTCCAAAAACCTGAAGGTTTTACAGAGGATTTCAGTGGGAGTTGAGAGGATTTTTATTGTTCTTGTGTTGTTGTTGGTTAAACTGGGATCATGGTAAGTGCTAAGCATTTGAAAATAAACCCCATGTATTTTCTCACCTAGCCATCTGAAATCTATGCTGCAAGACACCTCAAAGCTGGTTGTTTTTGAAGTCTGTGAGAATATCCCCTTTTATTCTGTATGGGTAAACATGGTGGCTTCAAAAGTGTAGTGTTGATTTAAAAGAAGAGTATAATTGAAATTGAATAAGTAACAAATCTATATTAAAGTGTGTGTGAATAGTAGACTTAGTGGGAAAACAATAACAACAGGCACTTATATTTTACTCTTAAACATGTAGAGCTGAGATTTCTGAGGCAGGCTGATGCATTTTGAACTAACATTGAATTTGCCTCTCTTAGTTCATAAAATCCATTGCTACTGCTAGGGATATATAAATGTAAATATCAGACTGTTTTCGTATTCACTGTGCAGCACCCTCTAAACACCCTGTCTACATTCTTCAGTCTAAACTGCTCTCCTGGGATACTCTTCTTTAACAGTCTCCTCAGATGTCAGTGGATTCCTCGGTGTAGTAAGCGTTACACCTGGGAGTAAACATTCGCAAGATTCAGTCTTGAATTAAGATGCGTACAGAGAGGTATAGGCTACAACACAGGAAAGAGAAGGATGAGAGAAATGATAACGTCCTTTTGAAATTGTATTTTATCATTTTAACTCAGTTTACATTTATAAGTCTTAAATAGTAGTATAAGGGATGAATTTCCGTATGTACAGAAAAGGCTATTTTGGAGTTTGCTGGTTTTTTACTTCATGTAATGCAGAAAATGATGCCTTTTGGAATTTGAATCCTATGGTTTATAACCTGTGCTACTGAGTCACTTTACAGAAAGATACCATCTTAACTCAGTGTAGATTTCTCAATTGTTCCTATTCTTGAAATAAAAAATCCACCATCTGCTAACTTAATATTAATACTACTTTCCCAGTAACTGTAAAAAAATTTGGAAATATCTTCCTGCAGGTTTTCTACTTATCAGAAAACAAAATATGAGAAAATGTATAATTCCTTTATGCTAGAAAGTCTCACTTTTGTGTAGTTGTTATACAGTAACAGATAGTGCTGCAATAAATTTGTGAGGGAAGAGAGAGTATAGCGGAGAGAATAAGAAGTTCTGTAACTACCACACATTCATCTTCCTCCTCGGTGAAGTCTTTCCATGCTGACCACAACAGTGTTGCAACTAACGCTGCTCTATTTACTACGAAAACTAAACAAGTGAAAATAATTATGCAGAGCCAAAGATGGGAGAAAGATTAAAGTTTCAGTGAAGTCTTCAGAGAACAGATTAATTAATCTCAGAAGTGCTTATGTGTTCCAGTTCAGAGAAATTAGACACTGGACTTCATTGTGAAATGGAGAACTTTTAGGTGTAAGCAAAGCAAAACTTCAAACCACAGTGAACTTAATGCCCAAGGACAAAAATGGTGAGAAAAGAAGCACAACGTCATTGCCAAGTAAAAGAAGAGTATTGTACCACTGCAGAAGCCCCTTTGGAAAAAAGACTTAGAATTTTTTAATCTGACTTTGTGTAAATCCACTATCAGTTTGTAAATCAACAAGAAAATTATGGCAATGCTGCAAAGATTTTTTGTCAATGTGGGATGCACACTTGAGCTGGTGCAATTACATGTCTATGGCAAACTATTTATAACAAAAGAGAAATCCACCTCAAAGTAGATATTCATCAATCTTTCTGTATTCCATGCAGTTTCCCATTTTCACAATCAGGCGTCTTAATATCACTGCGGTCAAATATGGAAAACTCAACTCATTATTGCATCCCAATAAACTGTAGCTTCATAAAAAGGCTGTCAGTTCAAGGCATTAATCTTTCAAATCTATACCACTTCATTTTCTTTCAGGTATTGGCAAAGGAAAAAGTGAATTGGAACTGCCTGAATGTTTACTTAGAATGGTTATGTAGCAAAAATTGTTGGCGTTTTTTTTGTAGTTATGTCGCTTAGCTGAAAAAAAGTTGTTGGAGAGAAGTTGCTTCATACACCAAAAGCCATATTGCTTTGAAATTTTGAAATCACTGTCAAGTCCAAAGACAAGCAAACAATTTTGCACAGAATTTACTTCATTAATACAATCTCATTTATATGCAAAGATGAAAATCTATTTGTTCATCAAATGAGAACATAAAAAATAGCATTTTCAAAATTCTCATCAATTGCCAGACATGATTACACTCCAGTATCTATTATTTCCATTTGGCTGTAGAGTGATGAGGAGAAATTTGAAGCATCTTTTGAATAATAATGGTTAAGCGTTACAGTAGGGTAAGTTGTCCAGTTGCAATGCAGGTTACTACATATAAATGTCTTGGCTTTTTGCAGTTGTGTTGAATATTACTGCTACTCTTTTGCTACTTTCAGGGTTAGCATGCGTAAATGTTGCTACGTCTAATCATTGTATGGTACATTACTTTGATTGGCCTGAATCAGAGACAATAATGTTCTTCATCATGTGTGCCAACCATTATTAAACTTGCTTTTCTCCACCACCCACTCCCATATGTACAGTTTATTGAAGAGAATGGTGGAAAGACACCAGTGTAAGATAAATCAATGACTTGATTCAGGATGAAATTAAGATGTTAGTCCTTCCTATTTGCATGAAAATTACTCAGCCATGCAAGCCATAACATTAATGCAATAAGAGACGGTGGCTAATAGTGTCACTCTAATTTATTGTGCTTCCCTTTGTCTCCACTCTCTGATTTAATACTCTGTGAAGCAAAAGAGCCAGCCATAGTGGTCTTGTTCTGCAATGACTGTGCTTTGCTGTGGCACCTAATGTGGTGTCAGAGATGATACTCTTCTATATGATCATGGTTCAAATCTAAGTCAACCATCAATGTGCATATATCGAAACCTATGCTATTTTCTGTTGCTTCATGAGCACAGAAAATAATGGGATCTCTTCTTCATTGCTTTCTGACTGCAATAGCTTGTCATTTTTAACATAATCTAAGGAAGTTAATGATACAATCACATCTGGTATGAAGCATGTGCAGTTCAAAAGAGACAAAAATCATCAAGTGAAAATGTATTGAAATGTCCTGTTGGCATTTTTTTTCGGAATGATACCTACATGTTAATATCTTTGCTCCCTATAATCTGATTGTTTTTGTTACCATGTTTTTTTGAGGGAAAAATATTATACATGCTTGAATTTTAAAATAATCAATGGATGAAGTTGTTTTGCAGTCTAACCATCAATATCTTTTATCTGACATGCACTTAAAAAATTCTTTAGCACTGGCTATCAAATCTTGATAGGTTGCTTCTCTCTTACCCTGGGCAGCAGGGTTTGGAAGCATCTAATGGGCTGGTACAAATAAAAGAAAACTAACATAGTTGCATGTCTCCCATACTGAAGTGTCACTGAAAAGTCTTTTGTAACACAGGAGAGAGAAATCAGACAGTTTAGAGGCACAGCCCATGAGTAGAAATGTTTTTTTTATAACTTGTGCGGACTTTGTTTGCCAAGATGGCAACATAGGATAGTTGCATTACTATAGTGGAACTGCTTTAGGAGAGATCAATATGTTCCCACTACAACTGCAAGGAAAATTCTTGTTATTAATAATAAAAAAATTGATTTATGTGATGGCAGTGGTTTCAAACGATAGCTCTCAGGCAACCCTGTAGAAATAAAATGCTGCAGTGTTTGATGAGAAAGTCCAGTATTGATTCAGGCTGATAAAATATTTTTCTTTATCTTTTGAGAAGTCTTACTCCATAGATGCTATGAATAAAAGTTTTCTAACATGTTAAGAGTCCCAATAGATACAACCCTTTTTTGTTATAGAAACTCTCTTCTGTCTCTGTCTTGTTTGCTGTTCGACAATGTGTGTGAACAGAGAACTGCACATAGAAGTAGAGAAGTATAATTCTCTGTTTTTCTGAGGCTCAGGCTACTGAATAGGTATCATTGTATCCATGTCTCTTGAGAAAAAAGCTCTGCAAAAACTTCTTGGAGCCGTTTTTTGGTGTGCAGCCTCCTACTGACAGCTGCAGAGAGAAATGTCTTCTGGCCTTTTTATCCCTTCCTCTTGCTGTGTGCTTTTCCTATCAACTACCCCATAAATATTTTCCTGTAACTGGCACAGATGAAGCGCCTGATGCGCCTTGCTCAGGACCTCATCAGAAATGAGACACATAAGTTTAATCTGCACTGAGAGAGGAGTGGACTCTAAGGCAACTGGAGACTAGGTCTGCATACCAATATCTTCCTTAATTTGAGAACTTCACAGTCCCTCTTGTTCTCTGATTTCAGTCATATGCTTGACATTTCATGACCAATTCACATTGGTCGAAGTTCGTCCTTTGTTATCGATAGTTTGTGTTTGTATTTATCCCTGATCCACATTATTGGATCGTATTGCCTTCATATCTAGAAAGTCTTCCCTGCAAAGATGTCTCCATTCTGCACATCTCTGGGCTTGTCTTATTATGCGACATACCACTAACATGCTAAAGCACTTCAGGTTTCTGGATTTGGCTTAAGACTTCTGCAAGACTGTTGTCTGTCGTTTCACAAGGATAGATGAAATTCACTGTGGTGGGCATTAACATTGAATGGGATGGTACTTCTCAGACCAGGACAAATCTCCTTTCTTGCTAAATTTATCCTGATAGACGCTTCCTTCATAAGGAGGGAAGAAAGGCATGCATATTCCATGTTCATATTTGTGCTGCTTGTTTGCCATTGAAGATATTTATTTGGGATATTTCACAATAAAACTAAAATACTGTTTTCTTGTTCTAAGTAGCTTGGGGAGGATAGTGATACAAGGAATTATAATTTCCCACTTTAAAAAAAATTAGGTCTACTGTAAAGCGTGTAAGAGGTGCTGACATCAGGGTGGTCTGGAATTGTGATTACATGAGTTACTGCATTTGGGATTTGAAAACAGAACAGTTAGCAAAAAAGACCCTAACTGTATTGGTATTTCTAAACTATACAATCTGACTTACAGACACTGAATGAAAAAGATCTCTTTTGTCTGTGACAGCAAAGCCTAGCAGAAAAATCACAGATCATTTTTTACAGTACATCTATCACATTGCAAGATAATATTGGTTTCATCCTAGGGATCTTTAACACTATATTTTGGTTCTTGCAGGAAGCAGTACTGTAACTTTTTTTTTAAGGGAAAGCATAAACTTGCTTATGGGTAGATGTTTAAGTGTTATACAATATGGCTTTAAACTTTTCCTGCAATTAAAGCCTAATCCAAAACACTGAAGCACATTATCAATTTTATGCTTAACTGGAGCATATTTTCAACAGGCCTATTCATCTACTTAAAATTAAGCACATGTTTAAGTGCATTGTTGAATCAGGGCCAGAGTTGTTATGATGAAGCAAAAAACCCACAAAAAATGTCTAACAGATAATATTCATATTTCTCGGATTAAAATGTTCATTTCGAGAAGAGGAAGAACTTAAATATCGGTTAGCTTCAGGCACAGGTGAAACAGGCAGCTGCTTAGGACATCGCTGTTGAAAGCTATGGATTGCTTTCTTTTCCTAGGACAGAGGAGATGAGATTGATTATTCCAGCAGTATTTGCAGCTTGATCAGGCGATTCCCTGCAGATCCTGCTGACATGAGAGGTCAAGCTAGCAGGAGCAGCAGCTACCGCTGCGGATGATGAAGCTGCCTGAGACAAAGAGATCTTTGGTTCCTGACAGCCCTGTCCTGAGGGTTCTTAGCAGCTCTGGGTAAACTGAGGAAGGAGCAAAAAAAGCAACAGACCTTACTCACAGCCGCTGCCCACTTCCAGTCCCACACCCAATCTCCCCACAAACTGTATTTTTCTCGTTCTTAAAAGAAAACTAAAAACTAAAACTTCCATTTAAACCTTCTTCCAGGATATTTTTCCTTGCATATTAAGTTTTGCCAATGCTGCTAATAACCTCTGACTCAGTGCTGTTTCATTACTGGTTTTGTTGTTATGAGTCATGTGGGCTAAATGGCTGCTCTTAATGACTTTTTTGCTGTTGCATACAGGTAGTGACACCGGTAGCAGCGAGAGCACTGTTGTGTTGTGTAGGCATCTCCATCGGATAGATTTGTAGTGTACGATGTGTTGCTACAGAGCGATCAAGTGTCCGGTTAAGGAGGAGAGCTGTGTGGTCTGGGCCATCCTGTTGAGCCATCCGGCTCATGTCCGGGCTCGCTACAGCTCCTGCGAACTTCAGAGGATGCCTTGGGCTGGAGGTGAAACTTGCTTTTGCTGTAAACTATTCCGCTAGGCTTTTGATGGCGACAATATATAGAGTAAAACATTGGTCAGCGTGCACTATTGATAGGACTTCAGTGCTACCAGGTACAACCCTGAACAAACACTGGCTTAGGAGGAGAGGGGATTCCCGTGTGAAACCTGGAGGTAATGTTGAAAATTGAGCACTTTAATAGAAGGACAGCCTGGGAAAAGAGGACTATCCTTAAACGAATAGATAGTTGCATTTCTCCTTTTCTTTCAGGTTACATGGTGTCTTCCCTTTTCGTCCCCGAATTGAGCAAAGCATCTACACAGGGTACCAGCACTCCCATAGGAATCCTCTACCTTTACAGTTAAGTAGGTGTTAAAGTGCTTTGTAAAATCAAGGAGTCTTAGTAAGGAAGGGGAAGAGGCTATTGTGTGGTAGGCAGTATAGCTGCTATGGAAACTATGGTGACTTGCAGAAAAACGGAAGGAGGGGAGGAGAGAAAATACATGCAATTTTTTTCTTAATATTTAAATCGTAACTGTGATTAGTGACCTTACTTCCTGTATTTGTTTAAATAACATGGAAGGCAAATATAATTGTTTTGAAACTGCCAGAATATTCCTGTTTTATGTTGCATGCCTCGTCTGTGAGGTAAAGATGCTTATACGTACAATTATCTACTGAAAACAGTTGACCTCATGCTCATGTATCCTAAGCTATTTTGCAGATTGCTACGGTTTTTGTACAGAGCAATGTATGTTGTCTAATGATTTGTTAACTTTTCACTTCTTGGCCCATGTTTAGCTGTAAAACCACAGTCCTGTTAATTACAAAGAATCTGTGTCTGTGTTTTCTTTACTTTGCCTTGTGGGGGGAAAAATTAAATGTTAGGGAAGGGAGTTTGGTTTTTCTTTTCTTTTTTTTCTTTCATATAAAATGTTAGTGACCTGTGGCAATTTCCAAAGTATTTCAGTATGTTCTCTGATGTTTAAACAGAACTTTACATCATTTGTTATAGTGACACCTGCTGCCCTTGTAATGGTTAAGTGTATGTGAGTACATAGGACCCACTTTTCAAAAATTTATAACTCCACTGTAAAAAATTTATTCTGTGCTGAAACTTGGCATACAGGTTTTTTGACTAGGAACAAATTATTCTTTAAAAAATGTGGTGGGGAGAAGTTGGTCATTCGTAAGAGCCTACTGTGCAGTAAAAGCAAACTGATCTTACTGCCATATTTATCTGTTAATGCCTCTGTAACTTGGAATATGAGCAGAATGAAATACTGCATTTGTTCACTTTTTATGTCTTTAAATCTCAATTCAAGCTTCTGCTTAGGTCACTGGTGTAAATGGATCTGATTTTCTTCTCCTAGTTCTTCTGAATATTTCTCTCTGTCACAGACACCCACCAGACAATTTGATTAAAGATGGCTCAGCCATTTTCAAGCAAGGAGCCCAGCTGGTTTTCAGCCAGAGAACAGGCATTCCT
>NW_009218924.1:20576-32699 GCF_000690835.1 Fulmarus glacialis
AATCTTGGAAAATTCTTATAAGTCTGTCCCAGTTTCTACAT
Source organism: Fulmarus glacialis (assembly GCF_000690835.1). Classification (NCBI taxonomy): domain Eukaryota; kingdom Metazoa; phylum Chordata; class Aves; order Procellariiformes; family Procellariidae; genus Fulmarus; species Fulmarus glacialis. The sequence continues at coordinate 20,618 of NW_009218924.1, forward strand.
CTTTTAAACCTGCTGCTCGTGGAAACAGCAACAGGTGCTTTTTTTCATGTTAGGGTTGGCTTTTTTTATAAATACTTACCACAGTACAGAAAGTAAGAGGTAGACGTTACCTGGGAAGGTAATCACTACTGATAGGTACATTTGTTTTATGTAGCATTATCACTTTTTTAAAATAGTTATGAGTTTTCCAGCATGTTTGCTGAGGATGCTATAATCACCTCAAAAATCTCTTTTACAGAAATCCCTTGCAAACGAACTGTGGTAGTTCTTACCATCTTTGTAGTTATCTTTTTCTATGAATAGTAGAATTCTATGAATTTTTTGTGCTTTTTGTTTTTGTAATCATAAGAATACAGGATTTTTTTTTCCAAAGTCACATTGTCATAGTCTATATACTTTGTGCCAGGAAACAAAATCTGAAGCAATTTTAACACACTATAATGCATGGAGGGTAATATTCAACTAAAAGTGTTGTATCAATGTGTAGAAAATAAAGCAGGTTGAACTTCTATGATCAAGTTAACAAAGTGAAACTACAGCAAAGCATACTGTACTCCTGAAATAAACTATCTGCGGCTAGTAAAGTATGCCCTTTTCCTTTACATTTTGTTGATTCACCTTAAGTTTCCCTTGTATCTGTGCAGACTGTCCTGAATTCATAATGATGGTACATGAATTATATGAGCACACTGTAACTGCAGGGGGATGCCTTTGCAACTTGGTGAGCTGCATTTTGTCATGCTGCTGAGGAGACTGGTGTTAACGATTATAAATAATAATAATAATACTGATAGAGATATTGCAAATCCTCGTATGCTCCAGCTGGGTCTTAGGAGGTGAGATGTGCTTGAGTCGAGAAGTGAACTGGATTGAGGATCACCCGCAGGTTGACTGCAAAGGTCTTCTCCAGTGAGCGGAGCCTGGGGAACTGGTCCTGTGGCCGCATTGTTGGGACTGTAGGTGACCGTGCAGATCTCTGGAGGGCAAAGATTATCTTAAACCTGCTTCTTGTCTTGAATGTGACTGACATACTATTAATGTACAGCTTCATCTTCCTGGTAATTCAGTAACTAGCAACGGCCCCAGCTTTGGTGACTATTTATCCAGAGTCTAGACATTTTATACGAGTTTAGGGCTCCCTTCTGTGTTTTATATGGGAGGCAAAACCACCTTTTTTGGTCTTGTGGTAGCATAACGGGTGCATTGGCTGCATGCTGTTCTGCCTAAACAATCTCCAAAATAAGCAATCTGCTGGCCGTTTATCTGAAACTATGGTTTAGTGAATATGACACAGGTGTATCAGCCTCCCCCTGTGGAAAGGAATAGTGGGAACACACTTATCACTCAGTAACTCAGCATCTCCACGTATAGTTTGACAAGTATAAGCTGTCATGCAAAAAGATTAGATGGTTGGATAGAATGGCTTTTTTATAGTCTTCAGGAAGACGACTGCTGTTTTTTCTTCTTTGGTCTGAACTTTGGAGAGGGACACTACTCCAGAAAAAGAAGGAATATGATAAAATGCCTCATAACATGACCCATAGTAAATAGGTTTGTTGGAAAAAAATGCAGGTGGAAGTGAAGATATGCTATCCACCTCCCTTTGAAGTGAGGCTTGCAGAAAATTTGTCATAGAGCTTTCTGAGTCAAAAGTTGGTAGACTCAAAAAAAAAGCCCTGAGCTAAACGGTAGGCCAATCCTGGAGCACTACCAGCTACTAGGAAGAAAATTAACTCTATCCCAGCCGAAACCAGGACAGGTGCTGACTGTGCAGACCCCAACCAAACAAAACCAGTAAACACAAATTTAACCTTCAAATCTCTGAATGATTCCATTGACTTCCATGGTAAGTGATTTATTGGACCGGGGCCAAGAATGCAGCATTTGGAAGAACCAACCTATTTAATGCCTGCTTTAACAAATTATCTGGGTCGGTTTCCTTCCTTTGTCTCCCCAGCGCTCATCGGCCCCATGGGCATGTGCTCTGTATTATAAACTCACAAGCTATGAACTGTGAGTCCCTAAGGACACCGTGAGACATCAGCTCCCATGGTGAGAATGGGTGCTGCACAATATCATCTGCAATAATGACAGTTTGCAGTCTTCTTAATTACCTGTGGTTTAAAGGTGCTAAAGTGTACAGAAATATTTTGGATTTCTTTGTGGAACAGAGCATTTGAAATTATAGACATTAAACTCAAATATATGAAATGCTAGGTAGCTAAAGCACAGGGTGGGCGTTTTGGGAGTTTTTTTCAATAATTAATACCTAAGCTGCCTAAACTTACTAAACATCATTTCATTCAGAACAATTCCCTCCACCAGACGTTGCTAGGCAGTCCATAATTCAGTAAGGCAGTGTTTATACAGTGAAAATCACTGTAAAATACATATGCAAAATTGCAAACTGGACTAAGTTTCTGTTTACATTAAATACGTAAACAACGGAGTGGTTTGAGCTATATTTTGTGTGTGTAACACATACAATGCATGCTCCAGCTCTTATGTGTACATAGCCTACACATAAATATTCCCCATTAACGTATTCAGTTAGTGCTTTTTAGGAAATCAAGTGCCCATGACCAAGGACTATGCATAAAGTGTGTTGATGTGAAGTTTATGTGACAATGGTAATGGAGCATGTTTCCCCATTACAGATAAGGATACTTAATATTTATATAGTGCTTTCCATTTTAAAAGCATTTTAGCAACATTAGTTAGTGCAAGCCTATCAAGGGAAGAATAATCTGGGTTTCCTATGAGTAAGAGAATCCTTGGAAAGCAGTAACGCCAAAACAGACTTAAAAGTAGTAGCTGACAGCAAATTACGCATGAATTTAGAATACTGATTTGACAGCAATAAAGACCAATTCAATTTTAGTCTAACAAGCAGAGGTCTCCTGTCACTCGGGATGCTGAAGTCTTGTTAGCAGAAAAATATTGACAGCTGGAGAGATGGAGAGAAGAACAGCATTCACAGGGAAGATATTTGGAGCTGGATTTATAAGGATCAGTTTTAGGTCAAATACATAGAGGCTGGCTAAAGGATAACAGAGGAAACATTGGATAACACTTGAAGGTTATCAACATGAAGCAGAGAATGTAATATGAAAAATGGGATTAGGAAAGATGACTTGAAATGAAAAAGAGCTTTTGGACAATATATTAAGAAATTGTCAGTTATATCTATTGGCTTGCAAAATAATATTTCCAGAGAAAAATGAAGCAGCATCTCTTGCTTCATTTAAAACTGCACTGCAAAAATACTAGTAGTGAGGAAGAGTTCTTCTGTAGCAGGAAATAGATTAGTTTGACAGACTGCACAGAGCTTGTTTCTCTTCACAGTCCTTTGTAAGGAATTACAGGTAAATAAAGACCCCTCATCTAATACTGTATTCTGGAAAACCAGTGTAAACAGAGAAATGAATTAGCTTGTGCATGCAAGAAAGCCAGTACAGCTCTAGATTTGTATACAGAGATAGAAGCAAGCACTGAAGTCCCTGGCAAATTTCTTTTTTAGTTGTCAGGACATCCTGCCTCCTTGTCATGCACCTTGTTTTCTTAGAAATTATTTACGTAGATAAAAGGTGCGTTCCCACCTCATTTTCCCTGTCTGTGCTTCTTGCAATTACACCTTAATTTTTTGAGATGAGATGAGCTGAACATGGTATAAGTTGAGATTTCATTAAGGGTATCAAGGCGACCAGTTCAAATGATTTTGAACTCATTTTGCTGAGTGGTGTCCCCATCCGCATTAAGCAGTAGTTTCTGTTGAGATGAGTTACTGTGATTGAAAAACTCATCTTTGGTCTGTGTAGAAAGAACCCTGCAGTATTTTCAGTACATGGTTCATATGCAGAGATGTGCCTCCCCTACTGTCTGATCCTGCAATTCTCAAGTGATGCTAATGTATTGGGACTGTCGTAAGGAAAGGATGCAGTTTTCTGAAGCACTGAAAACACTGGAGAACCTAAATCTCATGGTTTAGACACTTAGGAACAAAGCTCTGTTAGCTTTTAGTGAGTGTGAAAGCGTAGATGGATCACATAGGTAGAGTGATCTGGTAACCATAACACGTGAACAGGTTTGTAAACCTATTAATGATAGGCAGTAGGAAAGAACATACCTGACTTTCTGTGCTGCTTCTCCTTCCAGGTGGGAGTAGGGCTTTTCCACTAGTTGAACTATAATAAATGGAATAATCCTGTCTGTTTCTTAGCAGCAGCACACAGAAGAGTAGTGCTATGGGATTTTTTCAGTTTCAACCATAGCACTTCGTAGCACGCATGCATCCCTTGTACGATCAGTACAGCTGAGTGTATTTTGTAAAAAGTCTGCTTATGTCTTTTAATTTCAGCATTTTGTTTAATTTATTCTTCAGGTTTTCAGCCACATCCTCTGTGGAGTCAGATTTCCAGCTCTTGTGGACTGTACTTGCAACTCTTTAAATACTCAGTGCCTTTCTGGGGTTTCTGTCTGTCACTCTCTTGCACTGCACACTGACAGTAGTCAGCCAGGGGAAGCCCAGGGTCTTTGCTTTTGGGGATGCAGGAGCTGCAAAAGCACCAGGGCTCAAGGGGCAGAGAATCTGATGTTCTATAAAGACTATAAAGGTATGTGTAAGCCTGGCTGGCACTGGTAGCTGGCCAGAGATAGGAACCATATCTTAGTCCTTATGTTCAGATCCTTGGGTAAGTGTTTAAAGCCACTTACATGGCTGGCGTACAGTAGAATAGCCTACTGGTTGCCCCTGCCAGATCCTACAGAACTACTGTACTTTGGTATATGCATCTGTCCATTCAATTGCATATTTTTTTCTGATTCCTTTTATGTTCTCAAATCATCAGTTAAATCCATTGTGTTCCTTATTTGTCTGGACTGCATGTTTGGGGGAGATTCACCTCTTTGAATCTTACTGCAGGTTCCTGCTACCAGGAGCATTGCTTTCAGTAGGATTATCATAGCCAAGTTAAGACTAGTGGAATGAGATTCTATCCAAAGTCCCTTCTTTTTTCTTCAATGTGCAAGATCCTAGTGTGCAGAATTACAGAAAAAAGCTTGAAGTCTCTGAGGCCTTGGGCAGCTTGAAGCAAGTGCTCTCAGAGAAGGCCAATAAGTTTGAGATCTATTAGTGTGAGGGACCCCACTGACAACACTCAAGAAGAATAAACTATTAGAAAAGAAGAAAAAGAGCAAAATTTTTTGTCCACTACAGCAAAAAAAAAAACCCAAAACCCAACCACATTGCTGCTGAGACATACTTTGTTCTGGTCTTCTTCAGAACAGGTCTATTTTCACACCTTCCCCACAGTTATGGGTTAGGACATTGCTTGGTGAGATGCTCGAAGGCATTGTCAGAATTCATGGCGGATGTTGTTTTGCAATTATGGTCTGGAGTTGCCTAAATTTCTCCTGGAGGTTTAACTTTACTGGAAAGCAACCAAAGTTTCTTTCCTTTCTGAAGCTCCTTCTATGAAAGCTGTGGATGGTGGCAGCAAAAAATTCCGTAAATTCATCCATTTAAATGTCACTCATGCCAACATGAGTGCAAGTTTGTGCTTTATCTGCTTCCAGTGATTTTAACAATGCATCAACAGGATGTAGAGTGGAAAGTAACAATGAAAACCAAGTGCTGTTTGCATTGCTGCATATGCATTATGCTATATGCATCCCTTTAGCTGATTTATTACCTTCACAGTTTGCTCTGTAGGTTAAATTAAGTCCTTATCTTCTGAATGAGTGGTTTTCCTTCTGCTTAAAATGTTATTTCTTCTCTAATGCCTGTGGCTAAATGCACAAGAAATTTAATGGTAGGTTTGACGTAACAGTGAATTCTTTTCACTGGTTTGATAATCCCTAACAGACTCTATAGCAGTTTTCATTCACTTAATTATAAAATTCATTACAAATATCTTTCCTTATCTAGAAAAGATATGCTATATTGTTGATTTGCAAAGTTTAAGGTGTCAGGGACAAAAGTTAAATTTTCAAAATTTTTCCTATTTTTTCTAATACTCTTAAGAAAATGCTTTGTCTTATTACTTGGCTAATTTCCTTGAAATGTTGAATTGTGGAATGAGGTTTTGTTTAAACAGCTCCAGACCATGCAAGTATTGTGTTAATGCGGATGATTTTAGGAGGAGTAAACTGTGTTCCAGTAAAAATACAGCAATAAAATTTGCAACCTACGATTCTTCTTTGATCATTTAGATTCTTTGGGATTTGATTCCCAGCATTGCAAATTGGGTCAGTAATTGATAGCTCATTGTACTGCCATATAATTCATGTTTTTTGCAAAACCACAGCAGAGGCATGACTGCCTCCTGGCTAGGGTGAAAGGACCGATTAGGCAACAGGAACTTTGGATCACTGAACTGCTTCTTCATGCTGGGCTCTCACACTCCTCGCAGAGTCCAAAGTCGGAGGAGTTTGTAATCCTGGCTCAGCTGTTTGTGCACCAACAGTCAGGGACTATAATGTTGAAAACCGTATCAAAGGGGAGGACAGTAGAAAATGAAGTGCGTGGACCAACACCAGAAGGAATAGGGAAGGAGGTTTGTTCATTCACAGGAATCCTTATAAAATCAGTCGATTGATTGTTTCACGCGACGTGCTGAAAAATTAATGCTAGTGCAGACTGACAGCATTGGGTTTCAACTGTGCATGGAGAGCGTGGATGGAAAGGAGGCGAATCTGCGTAGTCCTTGGACCTGTGATAAAGGCAGGCGCATTTCCGAAGGCGTTTCCTGCATGTTGCTGCCTGCGATGTTTGTAATCTTCCACGCACCGTCCGGAGAATGTGTGTAGGGAGGGGAAAACAGAAGTGGAGGATTGTCTGTGAATAGGAGGTCCCAATTATGCCGTGAAATGCATCTATAAAAAATCAAGCCATAGGAAATATAACCAACATGATACCTTTATGGAAAATAACACCAACTAATTCAACTGAGTTTAAAATGTGATCTGTCTTTACTTCAGTGATAATCCCCTTAATCAAAAGCCTGTGTTTCTTACAATGTCATCAGTACAATGAGACATTGTTTACTAGTCTAGGGAAGTAGTTATAGTCTTTAGAATGAGTTTTTTGTATGGGAAATCTGCCACAGTCGCATTAAAGTATTATTCCATAGAGCTGTAAACCAAGAAATAGTTTATGGTTCAAATCAAATCTGGTAAATCCCAACCTGGAATTACTCACCGTTAGCTGTGTTAGTGAATGTCATTTTCCAAAATCAATTTTGTCATTTTGGATTATTTTCTGTGCACTATATGTCACAAGTGTTTATCTTGACAGAAACCAAGATACACTCCTCTCTGTTCTAAAATTAACCATTTGAGTTGAAAAACAGCATGTAAGGATGAATTACTATGATAAACATATGCGAAGTTTTTTTTACATATATTTTGTTGAGGTAACTGTAGTTCTGTTGGAAATTTCCATTAAATTTAAAGCCGTCACTGTCCAGATCAGAGGATTTGCTCCAATTAATGTTCGTTAAATGCTCCTTTAACAAACAAATATATAGAGAAAGGCACGTTTGATAATTTGGCTTTATTAGATTCTTTAGTAAGTTTCCAGCAGCATAGAAATTGAAGCCTCAGTGATTAATGTACTGAAACAATTAGGTAAAAGATTGTCTCAGAAAAGGCTTTATATTCACCTTGCAGTTATTGGTTTAATATTTACCTCTAGACTCTCTTTAGTGTGTTCACCCAGAAATACGAGTTCAACTGCATGACAGAAACTGAAAAAGCTGAGAATAAAGACTGTCCTGTCACAGCAGCAAACAGAACAACTCATCTGTTCCCTTCTTTGACAAGGCTCTTCAAAAACAAATTTCAATTGGTGCTTACTATCTGTATTTTTTGTCTGGCAAATGTATAAAATAAATGTCTGTCTGTCCTTCACGTGTTAAACAGTTCCCACTGTACAGTGATATATTTGCTATATTTTAAAGGGAAAAATTAGTGGCTTTGTTCTACAATGGGGAGGACACTTTTAAAAGCTCGAGTGCAAAGGAGAGTTTAATCTGCATTTCACTTTTTGAAAATGCCAAATTAAAAGCTGTAAACATTCATTTTACTAGCAATGGTTAGTTGCTGTTACATTCTTTCAGATGGACTTCAGACCCACCGAGATACACACCTGAGTGGCACAAGAGACGAGGCGGGGCTGATGCTGGGTATTGGTAACAACTTCGGTGCTGCACCGAGCAAGATGCACGCGCTTCATCAAATGAAGTCCTGTGTGGGTTTTTTTGTCTGTCCCCTGCAGATCAGACTATGTCTGGCCCAGGTCCAGTATGTTGCAATATTCATTAATATTGGATGTAAGACTTACGCTGAACAGTGCCGCATGCCGTTTTAGTTTGTAAGCCTTTTTTTACGTCTCTTCCCAAAAATTAGAGATTTAAATTTGAGGGATGCCTAATGACATTCTGACAATGTATGTGGTTTAGTCTCTAAAATAGTCATGTCTGAGAAAGACCAGAGTACCACTGGTGACAGGAACATTGCACAACAAATTTCAGGAAGGGCAGTAAAGGTTGCTAGCCATTTTATCTGTCACGAATAGGAAAAACGATGTATGTGGGCGAGTATAATTAGATCATTGGTTTATGAACCCAAAGCCCTAGTTTCCCAAGGTTTCTTAAAATTAACACGGATATATATTTAATATGTATCTTTGATTTGGCTGAAAAACGTAGCCAGAAAATTCCCAACTGGCTATACACATAAATAGCTTCATAGACATAGATTATTCCAAGGAGGGTTGGCAAGAACATATCCTCATGAAATTTGCTCAATAGCCTCCAATTTCAGATCCATGAGGTTGTCAAGCTTTAAAATACACCCTTGGAGCTACAGAGCTCCCTGAATAGCTGTCATATAGGGGACAAGTTCAGGGGGTCTGTGGACCACAGTTATTTCCTTGGACTTCTTGTGGAGGTAGGATATTGCAAGATGCGATGACTGCTGGAGCCCAGAGGCTGCAACGGTGGCTGGCCAGTTACTTAGCAAAGTGACTTCAAGATGTGTTGGAAGAGTCTGTTTTCAAATCTCCTGTTTAAGGTTGTTTTATTTTTCCCTTGAATGGTAGGGTTGGAATCTGGCCTTGCAAAATAGTCGTTAGTGCAGCATGCATTACTTATCATTGTGGGTTTTTGCAATAATAACAGTCTTACCAGGATCTTCTCTGTATGATTTTTCCCAGTAGTCTTTTCAACAGACATCTTGACAAATCTTTGTGCTAGGGTTGCCATACTCCTTGCTGGGTGTGTTTATTCCCAGGATTGGGTTTTCGATTTTTTTTTCCTCAGAAGATTCTCTTAATTTCCTATAGCACAAAGAAGCACTATTAACACATTAACTCAGCAAAACCCTTTCGCGATTCTGCAACTCGCTTCTCCATTAAGGGAGTTCATGTTTGGAAAGGGTAGCAATACATCATCCATTGGAGGTTCTGCTAGAGTGTGGTGTACATAACCTTTGAAAACTGTTCGTGCCACCAAAAGCTGCCTATTCTGTAGCTGGCCCAGATCCAGCTTCTCCCAATTTGGACCCATACTGGGTTTATGCCAGCCAGCTACTGTGTTCCTGTTCCCGTCAGAGGCAGCACTTGGATTTTGCCATTTGGACTGCTGGACGATGAGCGTGGAAGCAATAAATGAAATGGATGGAGAGGCACTGTGGGAAAATAGGTGGTTTTGGCACTCGTTTGGGACAAGCTGCATAAGCCACCACAGCTTAGACACACATGTGCAATGTGACTATTCTAAACCTGTGCCAATAACAACTTGCTTTTACTACGTAGCGTGATATCTGCTCACCTCTCTCCAGCAGCCACCTTCAGTCTGCCAGTGACAGCCTCTCTATAAATGTGATTTTTGCCCAAACTTGTATTGCTTTGAGTGGTCCTCAGGAGACCCATACATTTCTCTACCTTGCCTGGGTTTGTAACACTTCAATTTTTAATCTTCATACATATTAGCATTGAAGTAGGGATGGGTGTGATATTACTGGTGCAGGCAAAACCGAACAGAGTCCATGGAGCAGCCAAGTGCCGTTTTGTGGTGACGGGTGTCTGCTAGTGAGCCTTGGGGCGCCAGGGTGGAAGGCATCCCATGGGTCTCCTAAGGGGCTTGTGTACCTCTGCGGCTGCTTCTACCTTCTCCAGATTATGGGATGGAGCCCCGAAGGCTGTCCACACAACGATGCAATACTGCACAGGATAATTTTCCTTTTTTTTTTTTTTTTTTTTAAGGCATTTCAGCAGCACAGTGGTTCTTCAGCTTCAAGCCTTGTGGAGGCCAGTCAGCTCTGGTGAGGCAGGACAGTATCTGTAAGGGAATTTGAATCACCTGGGTTTTTTGCTTTAAAGAGAAGTGTCTTTGGATTCATTATTCCCTTTATTGATTTAATTCTAGCTGTTCACCTCATATTGATCTGGACTGCTCACCAGAGACAGTTTCACTAGAGTTTTTGTCTTTTCAGCCGATGATCAAAAGGAAAAACCCCACACCTTTGAAGTAAGCATCATCTGTAAGAAGTGCTTTCTAGGAATGGGTAGTTTTATCACACTTTTGTTGTCTAATTTGTGATTGCTGACATGTAATAAACACACAAAAGTATGGAGGATGAATGACTCAATATGATAAAGTAGTAACTTTCCTTCCGCTGCCCCTGCCCCCAAGGCTTCATTCCTTTTTTGATCCAAACTTCAAAAGAATTGTCCTGAGTGTTCATGTTACCCCATTTTTCATCCCACTCTGTAAAAGAGGGATGGCTGTTTTTTCCCCCTCTCATTTCTGAAAGCGGTAATACAGAAATCTTACAAGAGATATATCCTTTCATTATTTTCTGCTGTTTAAAGGTTTGAGAACTGGGTGGCTTTGATAAGCCTCCAGTCCAATTCCAGATTCCTTCTGAATATGCCCGTTTTTGTAATGTTGGGAACAGCTCTAGGATGCTTAGAGGAAGCGAAATAACATCTTACTATACAAATTCTGGCTGGGAGCATGAGTATTTCTTTCTGCCTTGGTTTTGCAGCAGCTTTAGTAATCAAATAAGAGTTTTATTCTTTGTATCTTGTCTACCAACTCTTTCTTCTGTCTGTTGAGCACTTCCTGTTATGAAGAGAGAGTCAGTTAAATGTGCCTATCTGTTCACTAAACTGTTGTGCAGGGAAAAACAGAAGTAGTTTAAGTCCAAACACCCTCCCTTTCTGTAGGTATAAGCATCTTATCTGTGAGCAGCAAATGATGCTATGCCCATCAGTTGCTTTTATATTTACTGCATTCTACCCCTTGTGCCAGGGGACAACTTTGTTTTAATTCATTCCCTAAACAGCATCCTAGGCTATAGATTAAGACATTACTTTTTTGTTGTTGGGATTTTTTTGACTAACAGAGGAAAGTTGTTTTTTTTTTTAAAAAAATGCAGCAATTGTCACTAGCCAAAGTCATTAATACTAGTTTTCTCAAAGTTTCAGTTGTTTTTCATATACCATGCTGATTTATTTATAGTTTGGCCACACCTCCTCTTTGCTGGAGGCAAGCAGATGTAACATAGGTAAAATAGATGGCACTTTAACACTCCTAGATCCGGAACTGGGGTTTCCTTCTGCGGTCATTCCTGCCTAGGTTATGCATCTCTGCCAGATCTCCATCACATTATCTAGGTCCCTTATGTGGCCCTGTGCTGTAATCTCTTTCACAAAGTTGTAATGCACCTGGTCCCACAGTGAAAGAGAAAATCTTATTTGCCTCAGCATAGAATTAAAACACAAATCAAAGTGGAGTATCTTTTCCACTGAAGTTGACTTCATGCATCATTATTTATTGCTGTCTACTCACTGGCTGCTCTGCAAGCAGTTCAACTCCAGTGCAGGTTCACTATTGACTGACAGTTGTCGTTTCATGGAATATTTGAAATATTTGAAAAATCTGTCTTCTGTGAGAGATCTACCTCCTGGTACATCCAGTCGTTGTTCAGGATGATTTTCACCATCACAGGGAGCTTCAGCTGAGAACTTGAAGACTGAGTTGATGTATAGAGTTCAAGGAGTGTCTGGACGACGCTC
>NW_009218924.1:32730-78152 GCF_000690835.1 Fulmarus glacialis
GTTTTAGGTAGTCCTGTGAGGACCAGAGAGTTGGACTCGATGATCCTTATGGGTCCCTTCCAGCTTGAGATGTTCTAGGATCCTATGATTCTATAGACACGGTGGCACTTTCCTGTCGGCGCTGTGGAGCTAACTCCACTGGGCATTAGAGGAAACACATATTGGGTGCCATATTGTCAGTGCCACTGTCCATGCCATACTTGACTTTCATACAGATGGGACGTGGGATGCACCTTGTTTTGGCAGTTCAATGTTTTTTATAGTCACAAAGCTTGTGCGACTTGGAAGTGTGTCTGTAGAGCATTAGCATCAGTGCTAGTTTTGCAAGCCGCTGTAGGAAAACCTTTAGGCAGAATATGTTCTGCTGATAAATGGCAGTATTCAGGCTAAACCTAATGACTCACTATTATTTTATATTATTTCATTGTTTCCTCCACAATGGAACATGTCTCTAGCCTAGAAAAACAGAAACAATTGATAAAATTTAAATGAACGCGCTTCCTAGACCTCTGAAATTTCTCGCACCCCACCCCACCAAGGGCCTCAAGGCCCTTGTCATATTTTTTCACTAGTAATATCCAAGAGTGCAAGACAGCTCCCTTCCTGAAGAATTGCTGTGACATGACATATAATTTTATTGGTGCTTTATATAGTGTTTCAGCATTCTGCAGTTAAATGATCTGTTTCCTTGGTCTCATTGCATTCTCAACAGAAAATGGCTTGCAGTCTTTTTCTTCTAGAATAGAGAAAGCGTAAACTCTAAAGAATTACATTAAGCTTGAAACTTGACAGTTTGACAGTACTAAGCCCTTGCCATAATTGCTTTCATCGGTTCCCACCAGATTTAGAATGAGCTTTTATTACTGTTGCCTGAATATCTTATTACAATTAGCAATACTGAATATGAAAAGGTAGAATGGATTCCTTTTCTCATAGCGGCTGGTGGAAAGCTGGACGATAAATTATTTTAAAAGCTATGTTGGTTATTAAACAGCCACACAGTTAAACAGCCTTCTCAGTTTGCTGCTTTGTTCCAAATATCTATCTTGTATCATGATTTTTGCAAGGATCAATATCAATTATTTTATTATTTCATCAATGTTTCTTTAAAATGTTCTCAGAGTTAAAAAAATGTGAATAGCATCAATATGTCAGCACCTATTAATTTCTATATTGATTCTGTTGTATGCTTTACATTGAGACAGACATTTACAATGAACGTTATGTACCAGACAGAACAATGCAGAAACAATTACATACAAAGTGAACACACAAATACCACCTTCGAAACCTAACCAGTGAGTAGGATGTGCTTTGGGTTTGTTTCCTTGCTTCTGGTTTGTGCCAAAACCTAATAGCACACACAACCGGAACAGTCTTGTTTGTTTGTTCTTTTGTTCTGTCATTAGTTTTAAAATATAAAAAGCAATAAGATGGCCATATACTTTGGACTACTGTCTTGCTAGTGAGTCCAGACATGTCTGGGGCAAAAACCAAGTAAGTTAAAAAATCAGTCCACTGACCTCCTGCTAAGTCTTGGGAAGCTGATGTCGGTGTGTTGTGTACAAAGAACCTATACAAAGCAAAATAAAACCAGTGGGGAAACTCCCATCTGTTATGACCAGACCTATAATTTTTAACAGGCAAAAGTACATATGTGTATGTACAATACAGTCAATTGTTATGCTACATATTGTTAGTAATAAAACTCTTCGGAAGATTCACTGGGGGATTAGGAGGGCTGCATGCCAGCAATGTCATGGAGGGAATTGCAGCTCACCCTGCGCTGTGCGGGAACAAGTGAAAGCGGGAACTCGTCACCCCTCAGATGAGTCCTCAGAGCTAAGGAGCTTTGGTAATTCCATGTGCAATTGTTTAAAAAGTGCCAATGACTTGGTCTAACTCTGCTTTGAAAGAAGCTGTTTTTATTAAAAGGAGAGCTAAGATAAGCTTGAACTGAAAATCCAGGTGTCAGACTGAATTCTGAAAAATTCTTTTTTTTCCTAGTGATACCAGAAATGCTTTCTGTCTGCCACATTTATTGGGAAGCTTTTCAAACAACCATTTTTATTTATAATAGTGCTTCAGAAAAAAAAAAAAAAACATGCTTTTTGAACGACTAAGTCTTTTAAATTATTTGCATCCATTTGTACTATCTGAACGGCTCATTCTGATCACAAGAATTTATGCCAGGCCTGAGGCAGTTATGTGCTGTGTTTCAGATGGGAACTCCTCTCTGTTTTGCTCTTTCGCTTTCTCTCCCTCTCTGTCTTTTGCAAAGATACCTATTTCAGACAGAATCAAGATTCAAAATGTTAAAACCGTCACAATCTTAATTAACAGAAGACAGTGACTTCCCTGCGATGTTGGACTATAAACCTACCACCGATTCTTATTTTTTCTCTGGAAAGAAAAAATGGAGACATTAGGTGAGGACGTGTAATTGAAAAATGTCCTGTTTCCCAGTACTGTAGCATGGATAACACCAGATGGGTTTCCAATAAGTGGACCTGTTACCAATAACCCAAGATGCAGGTGTAATTGCATTTTTAGTGATTCATCTGTATAGCACACTGGGTTGTTTTACACAGGCAGCATCTGTTTCACATGTACACCATGATTATTCTACTCTGATTGACATCCGCCTTCTCCTAATAAAGTCCCAGTTGCCCACCTGTATGGTACTCCCTTTTCTCTTAATGCATTTGTAAGATAAAAAAGTCCTTTAGAGCACTGTGCTGAAACTCAGAAAAAGGCAAACTATCTAAATTTGTCAGTGATGCAGCACCAGCACAATTATCAAGGCTCTCTGCAGATTAAAATTTTATAAAGTTTGTGGTTTGAATTCTGGTTTGAACCAGACCAGTAAAAGAAAACTTTGGTGGAGGTACTTCAGGTTTATACTAATATATCACAACTGAATATAAAATCTGACTTAGGCTGTGGAACTGAAACGGCTTTGTAAAGAAAATTATTGTACATTGGTGTCTAATCAATTCTGTCATGTTTTTCTCCCTTTTCATTGTATTCTATGCTTTCTGCTTTGTTTTTCCTATTCCTGTGTATTACCTGTGGATATCCTTCAAGATTTTGAGAATACCAGAATTTTACATGGGCTCAGGGGGGACAGGGCCATTTTGTGAAAGACAAATGTACTGAATGTTACTGAATACACAGAAATTAACCCTGGCTCAGGAAGTCTCTGAGCTGCAAATGGTTGAAGGCTGGAAAAGCACTTTGTACTCTTCGAAGAGCATCTCGGCCACTGTTGGAGAAGAGGTTCTGGGCAACATTGGGTTGACCCAATAGACGTCTGGTAAATTATCTTTCGCATTACCTGTTTTAGATTGGCTGACATGACATTCTTCACTGCAGGAAGGCACTGATTTCAGCCCAATGCAGGTCACAGTGACCAAAATTGCTGAATGTTTTTTAGTTACCCTGTGTGTGAAAAAAACTTGCAGGTATCCATGCCTAGTGCCAAGTAAGACAAGTGCTGAGCAGCTTGGAGTGTAAAGCATAAGGTTTTCTCTCCAAGTAAGGGTGGTGAGCACGGGGGCATGGCAGCCCGAAGGAGCTTGGCTGTATGACACAGTATTGCACGTTCTCATGGTTGCATTTGTGCATCTGGTTGGTAGTCTTGATGAGCCTGAGAGTCCAGCCTCAGATGCCTAAAGTCTATCCAAGACCCTGGTCTTAATTTCCTGGTTGACTAAGTGTCTCTGAAAGCCTGGAGCCTGAGAAGAAACATCTGGTAGAGGGACTCACGGTGCATGGGCTCCTTGAAACTGTGCCTATATTCATGGAAAAGCAGTAATCAGAAATTTCCATTTAAAATACAGGGTTGGTTGCTGTCTTTCAGCTTGCCGTGCTCATTAATTCGTGTCTTGTAACTCCCGTCCATTGGTCGTCTTGGTTCCTTTCTCAAAAATAAGATGGGTGGCCTGCTAATGCAGAGACAGGTCTTGACCAGGGGCCATTCTGGGCTCCTCTCCCTTCCACGTTTGGGGACAGATCTGCAGCAATCCCAGCACAGTCACAGCCAGTTGGGGTGTGACCAGTGCTGATTTAGCACCAGTTGAGTCTCAGACCTTCATTACCATAACACTGGGGGAGGTCCGTGCGTGCATGAGTAAGCTGAGACTGTCCCTTGATCTTGGTACAACATGTATGCAAACTGTTCTGCCAGAAAAGGTAACCTCTGAAATTTAAGGGCTAAAGGATCTTTCCGTGAATTTGACCATTTACAGAAATAAAAAGTAGAGAGGCTCATTAGGAAGAAAAACCCACTTTATATAAAATTTTTTGTGAAAGAAACACACAGGGCCAGTCCCGTCCTTTTGGTTAGTTGGGGGTTTGTTGTTTTTGGAGGTAGTGCAACCTTTCTTAAAAATCTTACAGTCTAGACTCTTTTGCAGCATTTACCCAACAAGTAATGACTTGGCTATTTGGTCTATTGTTAAATGCTCCTGGTAAAGTACTTATTGCAGATATTTCTGCTTAGGCAGACCCTGAGAGCTCGAATGGATGGAGACTAGTTGGGGTTTTGGAGGAGAAAAAATGACTTTTGAAGCCTACTATACAGGCTGTCTTACAGCAATTGCATCCTGAGGTGCAGATGATTCCTGCTTCATATAATAATAGAAGGTATATTTTGAAAGTGGCTTCTTTACTCCACCAAATTGACATTTTGATAGATGGGCTCTCTAAAGGGGAGACTGTTAAAGCATCTTAACCACATGGCCAAAGTAAAAAAAAGTATTACCAGTGAGTTAAGAAGTTCATGAGTCAGAGCCAGGCTCTTCCGCCCACATTCATTTGCTTTATGCACCCAAAGTAAGGAATAGGGTTGGCATTAGGTGGGCAAAGCTGATGTCTGTTCTCTACCCTGGGTGAGGAGATGTCTCAAGGATGGGTAAGGTATGATGAAAATGCAGAGGAGAAAAACTTCAATTTGAGCCAGAAAACACTGGCTGTTGCAGTGTCCAGCTCTGTTCTGTCTCAGCCAGCTGTACCTGTTTTTACTTTTTTCCTTGTGTTTTCAAAGGGCTGCATGTGCTGTCTCCCCTTCTTTTTTTCTTCTTTTTTTTTTTTTTTTTGTGTGTGGTACTGCTGTTTGAACATGTTTCAGCTCTCACAGGTGTCACTGTAGGCAGGGATTTGATCTTAAATATCAAAGGTTTGATCTTATTTCAGAAAAGTATGAATGAATTCAGATCTGTGGCTGGGGAGGGGACAGGAGGAACATAGGAGAGGTTGAATGGGAGTTAAGAGACAGCAGAAAGGAAAGCACAATTCTCGGTACTAAAACAATTTTATATTCAATAGAGACCTATTAGAGACCTATTAGAGGGGGGAAAAAAGTTTATTATACTTTATCTGCTCTACCTTAACTTGTAAATTGAAACCTGCTCCCAGTTTATTCAATTCACTGCTTCCAGATTTATTAAGAAGTCGCTGCTGCTCTATCTTTCTAAGTGCATTTTGTCGTTAGTAAATACGTACAAAAGTCGTATCCGTATACTGTACTGATCCAAAGTGGTTTTCTGCAATAAGCTGATTGAAGTGAATGATCCAAAACCTGCTGAGCAGATCTGTGGATAATAGGCAATCTGGGCAATAGTAGGTTTCTGCTGGTGCCCAGGTATACCTGTACAAATTGTTCAACAGGGAGACAGAATTTGCTTAATTCAGTCATAGGATTTTTTAAAAGATCATTTTTAGGATTACATCCACGGATTCTCCTACATCCTCCTGAGAAGAGGATGTTTTTAGCTATACTTGGTAATTTAGTAAAGATATTAGGGTAACCTAGTCTAGTATTAAGAGGGAACTTTTCATCATATGAACGCTGGATTAAACCATTTTTCTTTAAGAATAATTTTAATTTTATTGATTTGTGAAGTTGTGGGTTTCATTCTGTGGCAGTCAATGCAAAGGGTGGACTCCAGAGAGTTGCAAGCTGAGGCCATGGTTCAGGAGGCTTTGTAATCACGTGCTTAACTTTAAGCAAGTCCTTAGCTCCTTTTGAAGTCATTGGGACTTAAACAGCCACTCAGAGCCTCAATACTGGAAGGGAGTGGAAAAAACGTGGAACATCTGAAGCACAATCTAGGTTTTAGGGTTGCTGGATTTTCCTCCAGTTAAATGCTCTTATTTTTGTGATTTGATTCAACGTGGTTTTGCAGTTGTAGCTGCCATCTGCAGGCTTCAGATTTTCAGATGGAAAACCCATCCCTCCATGCTCCACCGCCGTGTGATGGCTGCAACAGCCGTCTCAACCCCTTCGGTCCTTGGGGACAACAGACGGAGGGGCACGAGGACACACATTTCCTACGTGAGAAATTGGTTCAGGGATTTTTATCCCAGACCCTTAGGTCTCTGGCTACTGTTTATGATCACCCTGAGGGGATAAGAAGGGGTTAGGGAGAGAAAGCTCGAGGGCTTGACAGCCTGGAAAAGGGTTATGACACTATTTAGCTGGTGCTGGTGTTATATAAATGTCTATGTGATAAATAGCGCTTAACGACTATGAGAAATGGCTTCTAGCATTTGCCAATAAATTTGCAATGTACTGGATTTATGAAAGACCTTGACAAAATTCCTAAACAAACTAAGTTTTCTTTTACTATACTTTCCTTACTATAACATCTTGTAGTTATGATTAAGAGATTTGTTTTTTTTTTCCTAGTGAAGGCAGTGGTGCTAGTATGTTCCTCAAAGTGAATGTGGTCTAGTTTATTTAAGCAAGATGGAGTTTAAGTGGAAATGAGCCACAGAAATTTGTGCCACTTGTCTAAAACAAACACGGTTTAAGCTTTTCCTTATAAGTTACATCTATTACTATATTTTTAAGTAGATCTTTGTTAGTAAGCATCTGCAAGTGCATTTGATCGGATGAAAAGATCCAAGACTATATTTATATTACTAAACTGGAACGTTCTTTTTAAATAAGGACCTGCACCTATGCCAACTGAAGTTAATTGGGAATTTGCAACTGAACGGATACAAGGCCCTAAAAAAGTACTATCAGCATTGTTCGTTTACATGATGTGTTGTCTGTGCAGCCATTTTAGATATTACATATGGTTTTCTGAGGATCTTTAGAGCATCTGTTTCATAGGACTAAATAAATAGATTGAACGATTAATAACATTGAGGACTGATGTAGACCAGTCATTGGAAGTTATATCAATAGTAAAAGTTACATCAGTAAGAGATATATGAGTATCTTCTCAGTGTAGCAGATTTGTTTGCGAGTTTGTTCTTGCTGCAATCACTATATCAATTTCTGTGATATTTGAGGGATTCCCAGTTCACTTTTCTCCCTCTGAAGGATTGCAGGGATATTGAAAGGAAAAAAAAAACTTGTATAAGCATAAATCAAAATTATTCCCCATTTGATAGTTTCTAGTTCTAGAGAACAAAGAGTGGCACTTGCAAGAGCTTAAGACAGTGTTTAGAAATTGTCCTGTTTTTTGAAGTTTTGCTTTAGGTTTTGTTTATTGAGGGAATTCCAGACTTATCTTGCTGTGCAGTGGTTGTGATGAATGCAGGTGCAGTTGCAGCTTGGCTTTCAGCCAGAGGTGGAAGCTTATTAAGAAACATTGATTCCCTGGCTGAACATTAAATTTGTGGTTGCTGCATTGAAAATATTCTTCATTAACTGTGTAATTGAACAAGCTTATTATTATTATTATCTGTCTGCTGACCTTAACTGAGGCTAGACTGTTTGCTTAATATACTGAGCGTAGGAAAATGCCACAGATGGAAGGTTCTCTAAGAGGGATGGAGACAGTATCCCTTAAGCTAGAAATCATTCTTTTCAGCTTGAGTATTTTTCTCTAGCCCCTGTGAATTTGTATTTGGGCCAGGTACAGCTTGGGCTCTGATGATCTCTGACACCACTGCTCTGTTCAGATGATTGAAATTGGCAGAAAAAAATTCAGTTTCTTCATTAACATAACTTAGGGAAAAGTCCATCAACTGTAATTTCAGATCATGAAGGTGATTGTATCCAGCAAGTTCTTCATGACTTGCTGGGGTTTACATTTCGCAAGATCAGTTAGAAATACATGGGTTTGTTTTCATATTATTTCTAGGAATAAATGCCAGGGTAGACTATATCTGGAAGATGAATATTCATAATACTGCCAAAACCTAAACCAAATTATTGAGTTTCATTTTCCATTTTAAATTGAATTAAGAAGAAAAATACCTTTGCAATTTACCTTATATTATAGTCATTGTAGCATTTCTGTAAAGGGGAATATCATCGTAATTTTAATCATATGTAGTTTCAATTTAGTCTACTTACATTTTTAGTATTCAACTTTAAAGACGTCTGTCTGCACATAGTGTTCTTGATGCACCTATTCATGTATGAAGCTTTCCCCCCTCCTCCATTACACCATTTCTTTTTCTTTTCGTGGTTGAACTTTTCTCTTTTGGCCATTAGGCAGTCAATATGATATCTCCCAAGAGTTCACACCACAGGGCATCAGTTATTCAAGGCCAAGGTTTTGTGTATAGCCATGAGCTTTACTCAAAGCTCCTTTCATAATCCTTCCTTAATAACGAAGGCTAATGAGTACCTTTCTTCTGAGGAGTTTCTGTGAAGACAATATGTACACAGCCAAGACAGCAGATTGCTGATAAATCAAGGAATCAAAGTTTTTCTCTCGGGGTGGACTGAAAGTACCACCTCTGGAGCACTGAGCTTTTGCCCTGTTGGTTGCAATGTGAGCGTTCGTTAGTGTTTGAGGTGCCTCACCTTTGTTCCTATGTTAATGCTGTAATGACTACCAATTCTCTGTTTATGAGCTGCTGCTGCCACCTATTTTTATGATACTGAAGAAAGTGTATGTCACATTATATCCTCTGTTAATATCTACTTATAGTATTAAGCCTTCATTTTTTTCAGATTAATGACAAACCACTAAACCAAGCTAAGGAAAGATACACACACTGAGAAATTCAGCCTTTTCCTAAAACACTGCTACACATCTTCTGGGAGAGCTGAAATCTCCTCTCTTAGTAAAATGCCAGCTTTTGATTGGAACTGATTATTTCAATTACTAAAAAATGAGGAAAATAATGTAATGGTCCAAGGACACAAGTATGCCTCCTAGATTACTTAAGTTTCTTGGGAAACTTTCATAACCATGTTAATTTACAAGGCTATTTCTCTTTTCAAATCCCATGAGAGTTGCTTGAGGACAAAAACTTGAGTAAAATCGTAACCACAACTTGCTGGGCTGGCTATACAAGCATAGCTAAGTGCGAGAACCTTTCATCTTTCCAGCAAGAAGTACCTCAAGATGAGCGGTTGTGCTGATGTTGCAGCCTCTGA
Organism: Fulmarus glacialis; assembly: GCF_000690835.1. Lineage (NCBI taxonomy): Eukaryota > Metazoa > Chordata > Aves > Procellariiformes > Procellariidae > Fulmarus > Fulmarus glacialis. The sequence continues at coordinate 42,083 of NW_009218924.1, forward strand.
CCTGGTTTTCCTTCAGCACAGCTACAACTTGTTTGATCTTTTTGCCACTAGGAAGCTCTTTTTAATCGTGTCATTTGTAGCAGTCACGTAGGAGGTTATTTTCTACTTCATGCTGCTTCGCAAACATTATCTCGTGGAACTGGCCGTCTGTTGCAGCAGGAACGGTGTTGTGCAGATCTTCTCTGGGGTCTGTGTGAGCGCAGGAATAATTCATCACAAGAAACAGATGGGAGTGGTCCATCTGTCCTACTGCAAAAGAAGGTGTTGCGTTTTCTCCCAAGCTATGCAAAGCCATCACCCTGCATGGCTTTGAGTTTCTGTGCTGCTTAGTTAAGTACTAAAGTGTTGCGTGTCTTCTATTTCTTATGGCTCTTACTCAGCTGTGGAAAGAAAGATCAAGTAATGTAACCACTTTCTTCCAAATCTTGGGCCAGAATCTCAGCTGGTGTAAGTCAGCAGAGCTCCACTGACATTATTAGTGCTCCAGTGATTCACACCAGCTGTGGATCTGGTCTTCTGTCTCAGTTTATGAAGGGCTTGAACTAAATGTCAGGAAATATGAAATGATCTCTTATAGTCAGCAGTTCTCCAGATGTGTTAATGGAGTTTAAGTTTACCAAAAGGCAAGACTTCAAAAAGTGATCCAACAGAAGAATAAACTTTCAAGAAGAATGCCTTACTTACAGGCTTTTTGGCAAGAGAGGACTGTACAACTCACTGCAATTTAAAGAAATTAACTCAGTTATGCATCAGTATATGGTAATACAGCTTCAGTGAGAATCCAAGATTCAAAATAATTCCGCAGCACAAAGCAAGCTGTTGGCATTCAGTGAATAATTGCCATGCAAATAGGAATCATCGAGTCTTAAAACCAAAATTAAGTTGCTTATGAACTTCATGTAAAGAGCCTAGTGCTTCTACTTTGCAAGTGTAGTTGGGTTTATTCACACGCGTGGTATTAAATGAGGACTGTGTTGTTACAAGAACACAGAAGCTTAATAGTTCTAGCTGTGTAATGTTAAAACTCAACAGTGATTTGGCTTATAGATGTGATCTCATGTATAGTGTTGAAAACAGTTATTTTAGCTAATGAGGATAAAATTGTTGTTGACATTGCTTAAGCACTGTCAGGCATACTTTTCAAAATCAGAAAATGCTGGAATAAGAGAAACCTCAAAGTCAACAAATGTGGGGTCTCAGAAGTCTTCTAGTCTTAAATCCCTAGTCTTATATGCCTATATGGCATATGAGCATATGCTCTAAAAAAAACTTCCAGTACCTGACATAGGTACAGAGGTCTTCAGAGCCTACTTTATTTGCTGGTGAGACCTTTCAGAATTAATTAAAATGATCAGTGTGTGGCTCCACACTGTGATTTACGTATGTTCTCAATGGAGACTTAATGCTTTGGGTAGACCTAGAAAGGTGAAAGAACAACACACCTTCAATAAGTAAACTTGAGCGTCACACTGTGTTGGGGTATGCTACCTATATTTTTTTAAAAATAAGGGTGCAAATAAGTTGATTGATAGCAATCAGAACTGCATGGAGTGATCTGATCCTGCTGACCAGAGGTCATTGGCTAAGGGTCCAATTCTGGCAGGTTTGTTTCACAGTTAATCCAAGTGACTTTTGATGAAACGTACATCTGTCTAGATGTCACAGCATACCAAAAGGAAAAAAAAAATGCTTGGAAACAATTTATTCAGACCCGAAGGAAAGCATTTTGGAAGAGTTCTCAGAGAAAGCTAGTTAGACTTCCAGAGAAAGTAATTATCATAATCTGAATATACCAGTACATTGAATTTAAAGTGGTTTGCAGAACTGAAGTGATGGATAGAGCGGTTAGGAAACCCTTCTGAATACTAGAGAACTCTTAGGAGTGACAGCACCCACCACTCAGCATTTACTGGGCTTTTGCTGATTCCCCAGGAGCATGGAGGGCTCCACCTCGAAATGAAAATCGTTCCCCAGGTGCACAGCAGGAAGCATCGTAGTGAGAGTTCTGAACCTCCAAGGGCTTGACAAACTTGAAGTGTGAGAGGCTATGAATCACGCAGTGTCTGGGGTCTTAGGAAGCTCATTGCATTTTGAAGATTGCGTGTTTTATAAAAACCTCAGCTCTCTAGAGATTTCTAGGTAGGCGTTCTGGAAAACTTGGTTCTGAGTCTGTTTGAAACCAAATTTAAAAAGAAAAAAAATTGCTGAATTTCACTAACTGTATTGGCTCTACAGTGTGGAGCAGTTGAAGGCAAATGCTCGAATTAGTCTGAAAATTAAGATTGCTTTTGCATGCCTCATTGCACTAAGCCCTCATATGGCAGCATTTGAGAGTAACACTTTCCATCACTTCTGTCTAGTTCTTCCCATCCTGGTGGTGGTGTGTTGGCCTTGGTAATATATGAATTTTTCACCTTCTGTCGGGATTACACCAGTGGAATATACCTGGGCATGAAGCCATCAACCCTTATGAAACTCCAACCAGTCCAAAATCCTACAATAGAAGCACATCAGGTCTGCTCCCTGCTTCCTACACCGATTCGCTGCAGCATACTGAGCCAAGATTAAGAGATTACGTCTTATTTTCAAAGCAGCTAGTGATATCAACCTGAAATATCTTGTCACCGAAAACACCCATATTTGCGATTGATAATTCTCGTCTTAAAGCTTGCAAAAGTAAAGTTGTCTGTGCAGGATTCAAAGATTTTTCATGGATTCAGCCTATACATATAAGATTAATTCCTGTAGGTATCAGAAGCTGTTGCAAATGCCACTGTTTTTGGAAACACAAGATACCTTGCCTTCCCAGGCATAAGTGCAGAGCAGTGTTTACTGCAATGGTGTCTCTGAGAGAGAGGAGAAACAGTGGACATGGGTTCTTGGCAAATGCCGGGAGCTCATATAGCCAAGAGACATTTAAATTATCAACGTTTATGAGGACAGTCAAAGGAGTGCTAAATAGGACTGATTGATGCAGAGTAGCATGTTATTCTATGTAATGGATGTCTGATTCAGGCGTGAAGTTTTCAGGTAGGACTCTGTGGTGTCCAGCTGTCTGAGGGCAAACCCGCACCTCGGCATACACATATCAGTGAATGGCGAGTGCTTCTGTTTGCATACATTGATAGCAAATGTAAACATAACATACGTACAGGGGAAGGCCAGGGATTTGAAAGTCCCCGGATACTTGGATTCATGTATTATGGAAGGATTTGCTTCATTTGCCTTTGTTTTCTTCTGCTGTACTGTTTGGAGAGAAGCTCGCACCTTCAAGGCATGCACCTTTGAGACAACTCAGTCTGATTCTTTGTATGCCTCCGTGTCAAACCGATGGACAAACAGACACATGCTTAGCGCCAGGGAAAAAATAAAGAGCAGCTAACAGAGCATCATCCTATGCAGTAGTAGAAGAGCAGATCCTTTGTATGTTTTCTGCATAAGTTGTGCTCTCCCTAGCTCTCCATGTGGAAATTGTGGATGAAATTGTCATTCTCAGGGCTCTAAAAAATTGTAACGAAATAGCTAAAGCCCTGACATTTATAAGCTGAATTTCATCTGTTTGTTTTGCCATTGCCATCTCAGTAAGTAATTAGGTCTTACAAAAAGCACTTTTCTCTTACATGTAACCTTAACAAAAAGCTCAAAATACACCATTAAATGGTTTACCTTGGCGGTGTGTATGTTGGAATTGTTTATGTCTGTACCTAAATTTGTTTCAAATATCGTTGCTTTCCAGACCTGATCCGGCCTCACAGAAGACATCGGGCAAGCATTCGCCGGATGTGATGTCTCTTGAAACACTGGAAAACACTTGTGAGCCAGAGGACCTCTTTGATGACATCTAGCTATGTGTTGCCTGAGAAACTGAGAGACTGGCGCTTCTAATAGAGATAAGCTGTGAAACTAAAAGGCTTTGTTATAGACACTGAGACGAAATCTTTACTCTGAGGTGGTGTTCGATGACATATTGCTCTAATCCTCTCGCACTGCACTTGTCCCCATTCTTCACTATGTGGTTGTAGACCCTTGGCCTGCTAGGCTTGATTTGTGATGGCCTTGAAATCAGTTTAGCCTCTGTGTAGATCTTTTATCATGTGTATAGGGGGAAGGAGAGCACCATCATAGCATTTTTACATCCTAACACTCTCTGGCTGCTGATTGCATCCAGGATCAACTGGTTTCCAGATGTCCCCAGAGAATAAGTCAGACATAAAGAAGATTAAGGCTACCACTGTACTTACCTTATATACTGCCCCTTTCTTGAGAAGCTCAGCTTAGACGTGGTCTAGCTAAATGATCTTCAACTCTCAAGCTCAACACAGCTTCCTAAACTGTGAGTTTAGAATGATATCTTCTGATGTGAAGCATCCAAAGAAATGTCCTTTTACTTTACTTGAAGGTTCTCTGCGGCATTATGCATTATAAGGTATTCTTACTTTTGGGAGTAAAGTGCTTATAAAGTCAATATTGACTCTATTTTAACCTCCTGTAGAAACCCATAGCCTTTAAAATTGTCATTTTTGATACTTCATAATTTTTCTGAAGGTGATTTCTAAAAAAATAAAATGCATTCTAAAAATACCTCAATTTTGGTTTTATTTGCTTAGACACTCTATGAGCAAAGGGACTAGTTAGCAAAGTGTGCTAATGCATGACCTTTTCCTGCCCAAAGCTGATGCATTCATTTAGATTTAAGGCTTCATCAAAGAAAAAGTTAGCAACATGTATTTAACTTCAGCAGTCAAAATCAACTGTTCAGAACTAAGCATGCACGTCAAGTTTCTGCTTTGCAATTTTAAGAGCCTGAATCAATTCTCGTTTAAGGCAGAGGGAGCCAGTTCTTCTGTCTCAGAAAGGGCGTGATCCTACATCTGAGGATTGAAGGCAGCAGGACTGTGCAACATAGTCCTGCTTCTGTGCTCTATGGCTTGCAATGGTCCTTGGAAGCTACTTGGTATTTTTGAAATGGCGGCTTATTTAGGTCCTGATTCTGCCAAAATTCAATCCTATATTTAACTAAAAGCATCCGTGTCAGTATTTGCAGGATCAGGGCCTCATTTAAGAACCTACATGAGGATCTGGGAATATTATATTTAAGCATTCCTTTCTGAAAAACATGGTCACAGCATTTTAAATTCACAAAGGGCTTTGGGACAATGTTATAAATCACACAGTAAAAACATGAATGGCCAAAATATTGTGCTTGCTACAAAGGCTTTGTGCCTGAAAAATGACAGGACCACAAAAGACCTATTCATACACCCATTCATAGACATTGCCTGATTTAAAATCTTCCAGTGCTGATCTGACAATGCTTTCAGCAAAAGCTTGTATATAGTTTCAGTTTTAATGTGAAAATGTTCCATGACTTAACCCGAAATATAAGAGCTTGGTTTAATTGTGCCTGCAGCAGAAAATGAAGGTAAATGGAGCTGAACATCCCGCAAAACTCTGCTTTCAAGAAACTAATAGTAAAATGTTGTTATATAAATAGGAAATGTTACACACAGTTGGCAGATGTAATAAAGTCTGTCAGAATGTTTATTCTTTTCTCTTTTTTTTGAGGTTTATAGAATCAAGACAGGAGTTGAACAGAAAATTACATGACGGCGGATACATACCTTGTACTGTGTGAGCACAGGTGTGTTGTCTAATTAGGGTAGCCATGGTACAGAGCCGGTTTCCAGTCAGCTGAGACTGTTTGTATACACAGGGACACCTCCCCTCCCCTCAAAGTCTCCTTAAAATATGTCAGTCTCCACAACCGTGTGAGAAGCTTAGTGAAATGCTCCTTTCTGAAGATTTATGAGAGAATAGTGACAAACTATTGCTTTTCTGCCATAAGGTTCCATTTTCCAGTTGACTTTGAAGAGGAAAGACCCACCAAAATGATCACAAGTTATTTGTAAGAGCAGAGGTAATATTGCAAATGCTGCAGAAAATCAGTGAAACTTCTTTATGATGCATATTTGTCCACAAGAAGTGGGGACATCCACTTCATCCTCAAACTCGTTCATCCCAATGCATTGCAATAGACCCAATGGTCTTCATTGACCAAGCCAAGTAAAATCTGTTTCAAACTAACCTGTGATGTTTGGGAAGGGAACGCGGTAATAATGCCTCATAACATATTTTTTTAAAACCTACTAAATTATTATGATACTCAGTGCTGTTTCGTTAAGTCTCCGAGAAAACCCGGGATCTTTGCTATCCCTCCATGCTGATGGAGTTCCTGCTGCAGGGGCGTTCCAAAGCTTACAGACCAGAAGGTTTCCCTTGTGAGTCAATGGACAGTGCTCCTATTCATATATTGAATATAACGTTCACCTATTTCACAATGGCATAACACCTCCTAGTTTATGTTCATGCTGTGATCTGCCATAATCCTTGGATTCTTCTGTGCGGAGTTACTGGGCAGTCGCATGTTTTTCCATTCTGTCTTTGTGCAGCTGACTATTCCCACATGGGTTTAGTAACTGGCATTTAACCCTATTGACTTGCATCCCATTTTTGTAGCTGATTTCTCTAGTTTGTCAAGATGATTTTGAATGCCCATTCTTCCTCAATTTGGTATTATGGGTGAACGTAGTAAGTTTGTTCTCTATTGCTAACATCCAGACCATTAATGAAAACTTCGAACAGTTCTGGACTTAAGCCTCACTCCATTCATCCTTTTTTTTAGTAGAGCTACTAAACTTGGACTTACTTTGTGAGCATGGTTTTCTAACTCACCTTTTAGAAGACCATGTTTTCCAGGCATGCCTATAAAACTGTCGCATGAAATAGCCTGACATGAGATGTCAGTCAATTGCTTCTCCCCGTCCAAAATATTTTAGTGGTGACAGAAGACAAAATAGAGAAACATGCCCACAAACTGTTTTTCAAGACAGGAAATTAACCAAAGTTAGGAAACGCAGATCAAATTTCAAAGGCCATCCTTAATTAATACTTGTCTTTGATATTACTTCTCCAAGTGATTTCCCAGGTAAATTTTTTCTTCAGTTTAAACTGTACTTTTGGGGAAGATAAAACATGCAGTTGCTTTACAGGAGGAAAACCATGCTATCTTTCGTTAAAGGTTTAGACTCGTCTAGAGTTTTATACTTTTAATGTAACTACTTAAACAGAATGTATGTTTTTATGCACAACAATTTGTCATTTGAGGTCTGGGTTTATCCAGCAAATCTTTTAGTTCAAATAGATTTACAATATTTTTTTCAAGAAAGAAAAAAATTGTTCTGAACCAAAAAAAAACCCCTCTTCTCTTGAGGAAGTGCTGTATAGAGTAAAGTATTGTCTTTGGGGTGAAAATATTATTTTGATTTTGAGATAGTGTTTTGCTAATCTATATCACTATTTTAACTATCTTCTCACTATTATTCCCAAAAGTAGACACTCATGTGTGTATTTACTAGATATATTGTTTCTTCCTTGCTTTGTAACATATAAATGATTGTGTGTATAAACATGATTCCCTGGAAGCGTTTAGTATAGTCTAGCTGGCTTTGACAACTTCTGCAGTTTGATCTAGCAGTCTGGAGGTACTTGAGGAAAAAAAAAGCCTTTACACATGGGAGTTCAGATGCTGCTAATGTTTAAGGTAAAGGTGCTTTTTTCTGGCTTGCCATCTGGTTTCTGGGAAAAATAAAATGTGGAAACAGTGAAGTCAGAATGGTGGGAAAACAAGGCAATAAAAGCATGTCCAGACTACTTAGAGACTGAAGGTAATATATATGAACATCTTCTGAGCAATACTAATTTAGAAGGATGTGCCAGGAGCTGGTTATCCTACTGAAAGAGGAGCAGCTGGGAGAGGGTTTCCATCTTCTGGAAACCCTCTTCTATTCCCTCTTGTCTCCAGTAATGCATCAATCCTCTCATCAGGGGCTAGTACCACTTTTCTGCTAAATATTTTTCTGCTTTAATTTTAGTCTAATTTCCTTCACAAAGTCTGAGGTCTCCTCAAATCTTTTTCCTAAATTTCCTTTTAGCGATCTGTCATCCTCCGTCTCATTTCTTTTCCATATAATGTTGGTCAACATCTGAATTTTCATCTTTCTCTGACCATTAAATGATTTTCCTGCTATTACAATTACACTCCAAAATCAATTTCATTCATAAAATCTATCAGTATTAATCTGCTAGTGTTAGGAAAATGAAACACTGTATATTTTTAAAACTGACACTACTAAAAAGGAAAATACCAAGCTGAAGGAACGTTACTTCTGGAGATCCTTAGGGATGAGTCTTGGGACCAATCTCATTCAGCATTTTCATCAATGGCATTGGCACAAAAAGTACGAACTCCAATGAAACCTGTTGCTGATGTGTATCTGGGAAGCCTTGTGAGAAATAGCTGCTTCTTTCTTGAAGTAAAAGCAGCCACCACCTTTAAACAACTCATGAGTAAGGCATGCGGGATTAGAAGTTTCTGGTGGGTGTTGTGTCGTGGAGATTTGTGTGCCTGTACAGAGAGGGAAAAAGCACAGGGGGGCAAAAACAGTAAAGTAGTGAAAAAACAACAGCATGGCTGGGAAAATCTCTGGGAGTCCAGCCTGAGAAAGAGAGAGAGAGCGTGTGCGAGATGGCAAGAAAGAGAGAAAGAGAAAGTGAGAGCACTTTTGGCCGAAATGTTGACTGGAAAAGGGGATGAGGACTGAGCAGAGACACCTGACCTTGTTTAATTAATTCCGTTTGGGAGACAGGATTGCAGCAGATGCCTGGCATTGTCTGATCTTGAATTGCCTGCTAATCCCGCTGGTCAGAGGGGACAATAACCAGAAATTGCTTTTTTTGCCAGAATTCCCAGGTCTTGTCAAACAGCTATAGCAGCCTTAATATCATCTGAGGTGAGTTGTTTGTTAATGCCCTGGAGAAAAAGGATGACCATATTATTTTCAGGTTACTTCTTGGGAAGGAAGGATAGCTCTGTTTTGTTTTTTTATGACTCTATTTGTCTTGTGCAGAAATATTTAACTGAAGAAGATTTTACCATCATACCTATAACATCATGGAGTCACAGGACGGTTGAGGTTGGAAGGGGACTCTGAAGAATCATCTAGTCCAATACTCAGAGAAGGGTCAACCATAGCAAGTTGCTCATGCCATGGCCAGTCCGTTGTTATTTAGTAAACAGAGAATAAATTTCATCTGCATCTTCCAAAAAGCTTTAGTATAAATAACAGTTCTGAATGTGAATCACTCTGTCTGCTGGGATTTTAAGAAGCTTTCTACACTCACCTGGCAGCACCCGTAAGGAATGCTGCAGTCCCATCCTACTGCAAGTGTCTCTCTGTCTCCAATGCTCACATGCCAGGTGCCGTAAAGGTTTTCTTCTGAGTCTTAGCTTTATGCTGAGACTTAAACCAGTGGGTCCTAGCTGGAACAGTCCCCACAATTATGAAATAAATACATTAAACCATTTTACTATTTAAATTGAAAACTGCTGCCTTTACTATTCTCCGTTCGAAGGTCCTCTCCCACACGGAGCTGTCATTTATTTGAGAGAGACTGAGAGGAATATCTGATGGGAAAATTGAGGTCCAGAGGTAGACATCCACTCTAGTACTTTCTGAAGGGCATGAAGATACATATTTAATTATCTGTTTTTATGCAACTACTGTTGTTACAGTATTCATCATGTAGTAGTCATCACTACAGCATGAAGTACCTATGTTGCTCTGATTAAATTAAATAATATCACATTGTCCTTCTTTTCCTGCTTAATTAAATATCACTTGGAAGCCTTGCCTCTCATTTCTAGTGCATGGTTCTGATTCACATCGGTTGAGTGTGAGCCCTGGATTTAATAAAAGCATCTACCCCAATTTTCTCATGTAGCCCGTTAGCTTCTAATTTTCTCTCTGGATCCTCTTTGACTTCCAAGGTAGTTGAAAGGTGATTTTAAAAATCAATTTTAATTTTAACCAAAAGCCAGTGTTCTATGCAGAAAAGGCTGGAAACAGTCGTACACTGTCCTCCAGACTCACCTCCAGACTGCTCGGGCCGTGTAAAACATGAAAAGGTAGTAAAATACGTTTACAGGACTATTCACAAGCCCAGTATGGACAGCTGATTCCAGAAGGAGATTAAAATCACTGCCCAGAACCGCTTAAATTTAACACTATTCTCATTGTCAAGCGAGAAAGAAAGAAAACCAACTGAGGCACAACTTTGTTAAGGCTTCCTCAGTGCTTGGCTGTCACTAATGCTTTGAAATGCGAAGGGAAAACCTGTGTCATAAATGACAAAAACTGGCAATGGAAAAGCCCTACCCTGTTAAGTCACCTCATCCCCCTTTTGCCAAACTTGTGGGGAAAAACTGCAAGATAGTGCCCAGAGGTGCTGGTCGGAGAGGTGAGGTGCGTGTGGAGCTTGGGAAGGAAGAGAGCACAGTTCCTCCCAGGGTGCTGGAGATGCTCAGCCACCCCATGCTAGAGTCCTCCTGGCCAAGTTGGCTTTGCCTCCTGTGGTGAGCCCAGGAACGTTGAGCAGAACCGATCAGCCTAAAGTAGTGTCCCAAACAGTGGGAAGCTGCTCCACGTGAAGGATGTAAGCGAGTGGAAAACTTTCTGGGCTGGATTAAAATGTATGGGTTGAGATGTTCCGCCTAAGACAGTCACCCCAGCTCCTTTGGCAGCAAGGAAAAGTTGGCTATCTTATCTTCAGCTTACCCATCTTGGGATGAGACGACTTGATACCCCTCTCTTTCTCCTTGAGTATTGAGGGAACATGGATGGTAACCATTGAAGCTTGTGGCTGCTCGAAGCTGGGTAGATGACCATGGGTGGCTGGGTAGCCACCATTATTGTGGCTTTTGCACTCCCGAGAGCAAAGAAGTGGTTTAGAGTACCTGACATACAGGGCTATCAGACCCTTTCAAGGTGGTGGGTAAAAGAAGTCCCAGAGGCTGTAGGCAGTCTGAGTGTGGTCCCTTGTGTTTCATCTGGGCACAGCTGATGTCCGGATCTGCAAGACCTGCCCGTGTAGCGCTTGGGGAAAGGCACGTTCTCCTGCTGCCTTCGCTGCTGCTTGTTCCTCGTGTATCGTGCAGATATCAAGCAAAGTCACCTTAAAGAGGAAGCTGGCTTTTAGATTTTTGTTTACAAGGACAATGGAAGAGCTTTTATGCCACAAAGAATTAAGGAGACAGAGAAGCAAAGAAATACGTATATTAAATAGTCGTTTAAAAATATATCAAAATATGAAATGCTGTGACCAAGCACAAAGCCATCTGCTGTGACACCGATTAATTTGTTTGGGATTCTTGATATTCTAGGTAATTCAGAGACCTGTCTTATGAGTTTCCCACATCATCTGGCTGAATTTTTTTTCTGCTTTTGGCTTCTTGCTATATTAGGAAAGGAAGTACTAGCAATACTCTCTGGTACCATTTCCACATAGCGAGCACATGGTTAGTTTTCCTTCATATTGAGGGAAGAAGTTGATCTTTATCCTTTCCGGTAACTGCTGGAGAGGCTGCTGGCAGCCCTGGAGTGCACCCTGATCTAAATACCATTTGCTCTGTCCCTCCTAGCCTCTGTCTCGCATCCAGAAAACCCTACAACCTGTCCTGAGCCCAAAGGGCATTTATGAGTACGTTCAAACTGAAACGCTGCCAGGAGGTAGCCTTCTCAGCGCCAAGCACAACTCCTCTAGCACTTGAGGTTCAGCAAGGCAGAGTCCCGCTAGATGTGGCGCGGTCCGGCTTTCTGCACAGCTCTCGGAGGCATCGCACAGAGCATCCCGTGGAGCTGCTGGCACGCGCGAGGCGGACGGGGCTGGCACGCAGGTAGTGCGAACTCCTTCTGCAAGGGGAGCGGTCGGATCCTGCATTCGTACGAGCTGCTGTAAGTTTACTTTGGAAAATCAAAACCTCATTAGACATTGTCTACAGGGAACTTTTACCAGACATGTTGAAGTAAAGTTCACTCCACCCTCTTTTCAACAGCTGCGGTGGAAGCCAAGTGCAAATGTTATATTAGGTGTGGACGTAGTGAGTGCAGCAGCACAACCGGTCCTCAGGAATGGATATGTAAAGCTGAGTGCTCAGATGCCTGACACGCGTAGTAGGACCCTGATATTAAATAACCAAGGTTCAAAACTGAAGCAAATAATGTCCGCCACATCTATACTTCTCCTGCGATGGTCTCTCTACAAACTCTGGTTAATTATTCTCTACAGCTGATGCAAGAGGCGGGCAGTGACCGTCACATAATATGGGTGACTGAGGATGAGTGAGCCATTTACCCCCAGTTGTCCATGAAGTTGTTCACGTGAGAGTGGAGAAAGCTCAGCGATGCGGAGCACCAGCCTTCTGCTTGGATCAGACAATTCCCCATCTCATTTACCCAGGAGACTGCAGTGCAGTGATTTTAAATCAGGGAAAAGTAAAAGTTAAAGTACATGATGCTATGAATCTTTCCTACTTGTGAGTTAAAGGCACGTGTTCCTGCACACCGTTTTTTCAGCAAGACAGCCTGTCTTAGGTCAACTTTCATTCAGTGGTCATGTTCAAGGCTTGCCTTGCTAACCACATTTCTTCCAAAGGCTGTGGCAGGTCTGTGGGAAAAGAATCGCTGAGAGTCCGTTTCTGAGCAGCTTCTCGTCCTCCCCTCGTTAACCACGCAGTGTGGTGTCAGCGTGGCTGATAGAGAGAAAAGCCTGTGTCCTGCTTCTTATGTCTGCGGGTATTTTAGTTTTATGACTCCATCCTTCCCACAACAGAGCCAAAAACAAAGAGATGGGAAGTGAAATCAGCTGTCTAGAAGCTGTACTAATAAATATCTATAAAAATAAGATTGGATTCCAAAGAACAAAAGAGCAATTGAGACATTGAACCTAAACATCCATAACAAACTAATCAGAGCTGATTTATGACGAGAAATATTTTATGCTGCAAAGGCATGGAGGAAGTGAAATAATTTCTGCCTAACACTTGGCCTCTTGCAGCCTGTCTCATTCCTCCTCACGCAAGCTTTGGGAAGATGTGACAAACCTCCTCATGACAAATCCCAGGAATGTTGTGTCTTCCCCTTTGACTTCAGCTGAGCTGAGCAGCCAAACTGGATGATGATTTATTGCAACTGCTCAATAACAAGCTACAGTAAGCCGAGAATAAGCTGTTGTTTTCTAATTTTTTTAATCTTGATTTTGCTTTCAGTTTTGTACAGAGGAACAAGCTAGCAATTTTCTAGTTTTGCAGCCTGCTTTGTCCAACTGGAACTGCTGTGAGGACCTTTCCTGCTGCTATCACTGATTTCAATGGGTGGTTCATCTGCCCTCAGGTCATCTTTTTGCCTCTTTTTTGTAACAGGTGCATTTGCCTAATTAAACTTAATCAGAGGTGTGCAGAATGGGCATATGATTGGGATTCAGGCCACCAGAGGAGGAAGGATGAATCAAAGGAAAGACTCAAGCAGGATTAGGGAGATTTCTTTTTTAATGGAGTGGTTCCCTCAGATCCGCGATGGGGATTCAGGTACCATTCCCCACTGCTTAGAGCTGTTCCCTGTCACCAAGTTCACAGACAAACTTGCTTTCATGACACCAGGGCATACACGACCTGCCAGTGAGATTCACAGGAGGAGTGATGTTGTGTGAAGTTCCTCCTAAAGAGCAGGGGTCCACACCGCGAAATCAGCAGACTTGCTCGATGCAAGTCTCCTGCGGAAGGGACATCTCTGAAGTTAAAGTCCCCAAATTAGGCAGCCAAGACCAAAGTTTTATGCATGAAAACCTCCGGCAGTTCTCAAAACAATGGGATGTGGGAGGGTGACCCTGTTCGGTTTCATCACTCCAGTTCAAGACCATAAAATGAGAAATGAAACTTAACTAGCACAAGAAGATACCCAAGCCAAAAAATGAAAGATGCCGTCTCTGATTTCACAAAAGATATACGTAGGTTTCACAATAACTTCCTATCCTTTCCCCTTCCCCTCAGCACATTAGTTATTTTGAGAGAAATACAAAAATCAGGCTAAAGTGGAGGCAGGCACATTCTGGGCAGCTTTTACTGTTAAATACTGATTTCTGATTCCCAGCTCAGGGGAAAATGTTAGATTGATGTTCGCATCTCGGTTGGGCTGGTCTGAGGCTCTTTGTTCTCTTATTGCTTGTGATTGTAACACACTCGCCCTGCCTCTCACCGGGACTGCGTTGCCAAATAGAAGTTACTCCACACCCAGCCCTGAGATTACAATTTGAATAGAAAACTGTCACGGAATAAAATCCCTTTGAGGGCCTCGAAAATATCTCAATAAATTCTAGTGACAGTGGTGCTTTTTCTTTATTTGCCTGGCTAGATTTTTATTTTAGCCCTTTTGTATGAATTGCTTTCCATTGTAGCGCGTAATTACTTGACAGAGTTTTGCTAAGGGGGTCCATGAGTCAAGTCCTCACCCCACTGAAGTCAACCCCAAACCTTATGCGGACTTCAGGGAAGCAAGGATGTGACCCACGTGGTTTTTTAAAGTTCATAAAAACGGTACTGCACGGCTAAGATGACAGAATAGAAGCAAAACAGACAGTGCACAGGGGCACTTTACGGGCAGGAGGGCTGTGATGGTTAGGGTAATGTATGAAAAGGGATCTCCCTTAGCTCTGCTTTGGAGGAATGGGTAGTCCTTGGTTGAGTTTTTTAAAAACAGGAGGTTGATTTTTTTATTGACAGGAGAGAAGAGCCTAGGCTGCAGGCTGTGGTACCACCAGTGGTCCCAGTCCTGAAGATGGGTGCAGTTTCACAGGTCCTCCCTGTCTTCCTGCTCTCTCTGTTGAGGGATGCTCTGAGTTATCCAGGTGTGCCAAAAACAGGACTAGGGGTTTTGGATAACTTCTGAATTAAACATGCACACCTCTTAGTTTAATTGAGTATAGCTGCCCTGAATATACGATTGACTGAAGACCCGCAAGCCTGTGCAACCAAAACCTACCTTTGCTGTAAGATCTTTGATGAATTGTTTTGTGATCCTTCAAAATCCTGAGCAGAAATACTGGGTCACGTTTCAGTATCCTCTGATGTTTGTCACCCAGAGAGGATATGTAAGAGGACTGTAGCGTGAACGAAAATGGTTTGGAAGGTAGCAGGAGGCAGTGGGGAATGCTAGAGGGAGTGAGTAATGAAGCATCAAACATAGCTAAAGAAGAACTGACAAACAAACTGAACAAACTAAAACAAACAAAAGGAAGTAGCTCTTCGTGCAACCCCGGGAGCTTGTTGCCAAAAGACTGGGTGGATGCTAAAAGCTAACACAGCTCCAAGAGGAAACGGGTCAAGTGTTCTGGGAAAGGGTCACCAAATCTTGGCCCAGGAGGTCCTCTGGGCTGACAGTGTTCGGGATCTGAGAGGGTACTGGGGGAGACGTATCATACGTATTACCCTGTTCCTACTTGTCTTTAAGCAACTGCTTCTCGCCACTGTTGTGGACAGATGCTGAACTGAGTAGACCCACAGTCTAAGATAGCAGTGACTGTTCTTAGGTATAGCTTATTAATAGGTTGCTGTATGCCTTGCCTAGGAAGTAAAGTAGTTGCAAAAGCAAATGGGAAATTCTTACACAAATGGGTGTTGTAATGAACCTAGGAAATGTTGGCTTACAACTACTGAATCTCCTCAGTGCTCCTCACACCCCATCCCCTACGTAGCCCTGCTCCGCATTGGATGGCAGCACCATATGTGATCATTGCGTCCTTCCATCTGAGGTCAGAGCTGAGTCTGGCCCTGCACTAAATCATCTTCTCTTCAGCCTCCAGAGGTTAAACTAATGCTTTGCCATGGTATTTGACACAACAAAGTGAGTTGTGTTTCAGCCAGTGTCGGAAAATTTCCTATTCAGGTATTTAAATGTGACACTCTCAGGACACCATATAATCACTTTTTAAATGAAGTGCATATGTTTGCAACTGCTGCAACAGAAAAGCCTTTGCTGTGCAAGTCAACATCTGGCCAGCTGTTGACATGGACAGGTATCAACCCATAAAGGGGCAGCGTTAGGCACAGGTACAACCGCAGAGCATCCTTAGGCTTCTTGTCGGCGGTCAGTGGTAGAGAAATGCAGCTTCTCTTCCAAGAGCAGGAGCTGTAACCTTGCAGCTGGACAAGGTCTAACTTGCATTACAGCCTGCTGTCTACCCGTGTGTCTTCTTGTAAAACATCTTGGTCTCCACTTACTTTTCTACACATTTGCATAGTGTTGCCCTGTGTGAAAAACATTTCTTGCATTTCTTGTGTTTCAGGCTGAGAGACATATTTAACTGGCCAATTATAGTATTTGGTATCCGTGGCCAAGTACTTTTGGATTAAAGTGCAGTGTTCTTGAGATATTGTTATTACAATTGTTTGATTTGATCATAAACAGATAATAACAGACCTGGTCCCCGGGAATCAGTCCCGGTAGCTGCTTGCTCCCTCCCCTCCTCTCTATGGCAGCCGTGTTGCTCAATCCGTTGGGAAGATTGTTGCAGTGCAATTGCTTTGTTAGCTGTCTCCATTAACATACCAGACCCAGCAGCTTAGGGAGGAGGATTGGTCACGGTGCCTCGTTTTCCTGTTCGTATCTCACACTAGTTCATTAAAATTATGAACATGTTGTGAAATGAAAATAAATATAATTCGGGCTTATCCGGTGTAAAACTAGCTTAGTCATGCCAAGATAGTGGCTGTCTACATCTGTTAATTATATCCTGACAGGCCTCAGCTTGAGACTTTTAAGACATCACAGGATTTTCTGAGAACTGTTGATATAAACTTTTTTTCCTTAAAAACAGGAACAAGGGCCAGAAAAATTTTTTTGTTCTTAAAGACATCACCACGTTTGGTCAGTCAGTCGAGTTATACTTGCTCTCCATTTATCTGGCACATGGGATTTGTCCTGTTGTTGACCCGTTGGCCATATGCTCGCGTGACGCCTTCATAGCTGCACACCACAGCGTACACTGCCCAGCGCTGGCGCCTGTCACGCCGGGTGCCAAAGCTCTCCAAAGGCTAATTCCTTGGAGAGCTGACTTCACATCAAAGAGCTTTTGTGAAGGAAATCTCTTCTCCTGCTCCCCCAGAGTGGTCTTAGCTCAGAAGCAGCAAGCATCCGTTGGTGCCCTGCGGATGCTGGAGGCTAACGCTCGCCAATTCCTGCTCTGAAACCTCTCCCTTCGGTGGTGGATCTGCTAAAAGTCCACAGCCGAGATCGCATCTTCACTCAGTCAGCAAGGGAAGACAAAGAGACAAAACCCATTTCTCGAGTCCCACCCGGCAGGATATGTGTATTTCACCTTCGTTTTAATATCTCCGGTTTCTCTCTTAGGTCTCCTGAGCCATCCTGCTCATACGTGGTAGATCTACTCAGTGTACTGATGATGATGGTGCTACCAGCAGCGGTGTATTGCAGATACTCCTAAAGAGGGCATTGGTTTCTCTATTAGACAAGTAACTGAACCTTATACAAAACAAAGTGCTAATTATTGTAACTTAGAGGGGAATCTTCATTACAGAAACTCTGGAAAATAGTGTTATCATTTACTGCTTAAAGTGGTTTTTTTCTGTTTTGAATTTTAAAATGCTGTAGAGAGTCCAACAAGTAAGTGTTAAATCTTCTGTAAGAAACACATATGGAAGAGGAGAGAGTTGCTAAATACAAGCCAATGCTGGATACCTAAAGCCCAGAGAGAGAACAGATGTTTTACCACCTGCACGCTCTTTTCTACCAGAAAATAATTCAGATTTGGATGCTCCGCACTGGATCAGTCTTTGTTTCCTTTTTAAAGCTAAATTCCCTTCTCCTTATATTTAAAGTGTAAGCAGGGGAAAGAAAAAAAAGGCATTAGTATTATACCCTAAGTTTGCACAGTGCTTACAGGAAAATGTTAAAATGAACTTTCTGTCTCTGGGGGTTAATAATGTATGGTTAGTGTAGGGTTGTTATGAAAAGAACATAGTTACAGTGAGAGCATATGGCCAAATAAAAGAAGGAATCCAGCCTTTCGGAGATGCTGTTCTCATGGAAAGGGAAAGGCAAAAGCTGACTGGAGTATAGATGTGTTGTTAGCTGCAGCTAAGCTGCTTGTTTTCCTTCCAAAATGTAAGGATATTGCTTCAAGACATGCAGTATGCTTCAGTGGTGATTTTTGGTGAAGAACTGTATTTCAGCCTTAGGGGTGAGGTTTTAGGGAGAGACCCATGTGAAGTGCAAACCCTGTAACACAAAATCACAGAGCACAAAAGGTGTAAGGAATGGCTTAGACTGGGGTGAAATCCGATGAGTGTGCCTTGCCTAGGGGGTAGGAGGTGATGGAGATGGTTCCTGGGGGACTCTCCTCTATGTGCTAATGGATCAGAGCACAAAAGACCAGCAGGAAAGCCAGCACTGAGACGGAAAAAAGGGGTAACTTAAATTAACCCGGATATGATTTGTAGATGTGGATCTTGGTAGATCTGAGCCAACAAACAGAATTAATTTTACTTATCACAGAATCATAGAATGGTTTGTGTTGGAAGGGACCTCTGAAGATCATCTAGTCCAACCCCCCTGCCATGGGCAGGGACATCTTCCACTAGATCAGGTTGCTCAGAGCCCCGTCCAACCTGACCTTGAAGGTTTCCAGGGATGGGGCATCCACAACTTGCTCTTGACTCTAAAGATGCAACGTCATTTCTGTCCACTGTCACCCACGCAGGAGCTCTCAGCTTTGTACCGCAGTGATCCTGCTGAGGACAACAGGAGTTTTGCCTCCCGTTGTGCAGAGCCTGGCTTTCTAAGCACGGCCTATAACGTAGTGATAGCTCATACTCTGCCGTGAGTGACACGGTGCCTAGACACGACAGTGCAGAATACTTTAATTTCTAAACAACTAGAAGAGAGTTTACTTTACTGACAGACAAAGATAAACAGGAGGAGGCAGCTGTAAAAAGAATTCCATTGACCACTGACCTGAAAACATGTAGCTTTCCATAAAATAAGCACAAACTAAATAAAAGTGAATATTTAGATTCTGCAAAAATACTTCCTACAGAACGAAGCTAATTAATTTTAGAGGGTGATATGAACGGAATATGTGAAAAGGGAGAACACATGGCTTTCTAGGCTGAATTACCATACATTTCAATATTACTATGTGGACATCTTTACTCTCTCAAATTAGACCAGAGCAGATGCCCTGACTCCTTCTGACTGTACATGGACCAAAGATGAATTCTAACTCTGGCTTCACAAAACAAGCCCAGATCTACACAGAGTGGGAAGCTCCTATTCCAATGCCTTCAATAATCTAAAGAAAAGTGTTAGCGGCTTAGAACTGGAAATGACCCCGATTTTGTTGGTTCTTTTGGTTTTGGGGTAGGTTTTTTTTTTTTTGCTTGGTTTGGATCAGGTTTGGTATATACCTAAAACAAATGTGTGTGTGAGGGGAGGGGGTGCACATGGATGCCATCTTAGTCAATTCCCTTCTTCACTTGCAAAGACCAGAAATAAATTTAGTGATGGCTGCAGTTAACATATGCAAAAGTAAATCACTGATAAGATAGAGGAACTTGGAGCAATCTGAAAACTGATCTGGAAACCTTCAGCAAATAAAAATACTGATTTTTTTTATTCTCCCCAGTCACCTTCTCCACAACAGGCACCTGAATTTAAATCCAGTTGCACTTCCTAGTTGGGATAACAGGCTGATAAATGACAGATATCTTGAGGTTGGGTTGGCATCCCAGAATACAAGAGATTTGTTTACCTGAATTTGTCTAAATAACTGACGTGCCTGGGAAAGGTGACCAAGCTCTGTACATGTTCTTTTGAGGTCACCTGCATTAAAAATCAGATTGTCTAAGGACTAAGCTTACTTCTTACAAAGTTTAGACCCTAACCTGAACATCCACCAGATCCTTCCAGGACGCTATCCCTGGTATGTAACTCCTGTCCAAAACCCAAGCTTTATTGTGACACAGCTACAGCTGGTTTAAGTCATAGTAAAAAACTTTGAGCTTCTATACAGTATTTCTGTCAGGTATCACCTGTGTTTACATGCAGACTGAAGGTTCAAACCAGGCCTCGTTTGGGGGGCGGGGGGGGAAGGGGAAAAAAAAAAAAAAAGTCAAAAAACTTTAATGTCAAGCTATTCTTCTAAAATAAGAAAACCACTCTTGTTCCTCATGGGAAATTTTACTCTTACCTGGTTGCCATAGTGCATGACTACTACTCAACCACTGCAGATCATCTAATGTATACTCTTTCTTACCAGGGTCAGACTGACTGCTCCAAGACAAAGAGCAAAAAATCTTAAAGAAAATCTAAGAAGTGAAATACTGCCAGCAAGCTCTCACAAATAAGTGATTTCCCAATGAAAGCTGAAGGAGACGAATGGAAGTCCTTGGGCTGGTAGAAAGTGCCTGTAAAAACCATACACAAGCCACAGAGCCAGAAGTAGTAGTAGAAGATGGATACACCAGGGCCAGGTTTGGTTAGAGATGCATCTGAAGAATGTGTAAGAGGAGTGACCACCGTGAGACATGTTATTAAGCCACCTGCAAAGGCAAGCGAGCTCTTAGTGGTTGCAAGGAGGCAGCACTTACAGCTCGGCTTCGGCAATAACACAGCCTCGTAGAGCAGCTCCAAGCACGGGCAGTGAAAGATGCTGCACAGACAGCCTTTGCCTCTGAAATCGCAGATCCTTGCAGACACCCAGCACAAACCATCTGATCCCAGGACGCTGCAGAGCATCGGCATCCTCTCACTTTCTGTTGAGCAGTGCTCTGAGCCAGCATCAGCCTCTTCTCTTGATGCCGCAGCCACGTCCAGGGGCGAGCTCATGGCAGTGGGTTAGTTAGGGGTGGTGGACCTCTGCACCTTGGTTTGCCCCAGGGTTTGGATGTCTGAGTTGCTTGTGGATCAGCTGCTGGCATGTCACAGTTTGCAGCGTGGTATTTTAAGGCAAACAGAAGGTGGCTTTGCTTTCAAGTTCCCGCTGCACACCTTTTTGATGCCATACCACATCCCTATAAATCCAATTATGAACTTGAAAATAGTAACTACAGAAGAGTGAAACACAGCTCAGAGAAGATACTGTCCTACAATCAACTAGGGAGATTGTTTTTATTTTCACTTCCAACTGATGGACCAGTTATTCATGGGAAATAACCACCTTTCTGAGCTGTATTTACTGTGGGTGCCATATGACACTTCTGATTAGTGGATTAGTTTGTTAGAACTGGCTGAAAAATTTTTCTACGAAACATACAGATGGGGTGATATCATAACATTTTAGATTTTTGCCAAGTTGTTTGTCCTATAAAAATTCCCAGAAAGTCCAGGAAAAACTGGAAACAGAAAGGAAAAAGAAGTCCAAGCATTGCTTCAGATTATTTTGGGGATTTCCATTCAGGCTAGTTTTTTGTTCCTCATTTCCATTAAGTTAAATGTCTAAATCCAAAGCAAAATTATTTTTTAAGGATGAGAAAGTATTGCTTAATCCCAAAGTAATTTTTGAGTTGACTGAAAGCAATAAACTTTGGATTAGTCTGAAATAAAGGTATTTTTTCTATTTGTACTTTATTTTGTTTGTTTTCAACTAGCAGTTAAAAAAAAAAAAAATCTTTTCTCTCGTCAGCTCTGGTTATAGGCAAGAAGTACCAATAGGGATGCTGGGATTTATCTGAATGAAGCAATGAGGAGAGCTTGACCTTTCCCCATCCTCCCCAGGCAGCCTGACTCTTCTGCCCTTGGGGCCTTCTGAATAGATTTAGGAAAGGTGAAGGACAGAAACTGCCTCAGAGGTGAGGTCATCTTTGATGAAGGGCTGCTTTAGAAGTTACATCTTTTGCCATCAGCATTAATAAGCTCTTCCATGCTAAACTTTTATTTTGTTGTTTTTATACTTGAAACAGTTTTTTTCAAATATTCTGATGTATAACTTGCATTGACTAACACCAACTGATGGATACTCCACACTCATTACACTAATTTGTGTAATAACACTAAGTTAAAATTTGGCCTGCTTGGGCACCTTCTTGGTGGCAAACCACCAGAATTTCGGTACTTGACTTCTGTCTGGTGGACATCTGCCAATCGGCTTAGCAGGGATCCCCTTGCAACACCCCCTTTTTATACCAGTTGGACTTTCTGTAACTGAGCAGAGCTATAAGTTTTTGCTGGCACTAACCATACCTTTTCCACTGGAGAAACAACATAGACAACATGTCATCGTGAAAATAAAAAAAAGTGTTTTCCAATGCTATCATATTATCCAGAGGCATTGTTGTTATCTTGTTAGTTGTTTTTTTGGGTTTTTTTATCATGCAGAACTTACAAGCAAAAACTGGCTGACAAATATTATAGTTGCTTTCAAAATATGAAACAAATGGATCCTACAAACATAGGCCAACAGCTACATTCTGGGATTTGTTTTGAATGCAAAAGAGAGAAGTGTGAGCTGAGAAGTTAAGGCCCATAAATCTATCCTGTGCACATTGCCAGTTTATTTAAATGATACAGTGTTATGTTAGTTGAAGTGATCATAGGAGAGTACTAACAGCAAGTGATTAGTTGCTTAGGCATATTTATTTAAGAAATATAATAGATTAAAAGCCTTCTGCTCAGAGTAGATACTCCATCATCTTTAAAGTAAAATAATTCCTGCAATTTATGATTTCTTTTGTCATAATTCAGGCTTTAAAAACATGAATCACAACTGAACTGCTGTTGACTGGGCTGTAGGCAGAGACATTTCTAACGACGATAAAAAGAAAGTGGAAATTTATGATTGCTGAACTTATTTTCCTCTTCAAATAGGTTTGAAAAGAGAACACTGAAATGCTCATTTCTAATGTCCCCCTGCCTCTGACATTTTCAACTTTAAGATGTCTCTTTAGCAACTGAAAGTGCTATCACATTATGTAATAAAAACACTTGTTTTACATTTTCATGGTCAGTCAGTGGAAAATGATACGTGTTAAAAAGACAGCAATAACATTTCTGTGAGCCCTATGTATTAAAATCTTCGTATTATTTATTGCATTGACATTCTACATAAGATTCATAAATGTGATACTTGAGCATAAGCGGTGTGTGAGGCTAATTATAAAAGCATAAAAAGGAAGAGAACAGAAACTTCAGCCACTGTGTGCTGATGGCTCCAAAGCCTGAGGAGACGGGAACATTAAAGGCTGATTGAGCTCATCAGGACCAGGACTATTTCTCTCACCTCTTTCATGGCAGCCTTCTGATAGCTGTATTTCTGCACCCCGGTGCCTCACCTCTGGGTAGAAAACTACTTGCAGAATAAGCTGCTGAAAGGAGAAAGAACGGCAAAAGATGACCTGTAATTTTAAAATCAAAGTGGAGTTGGTCCCTCTTTCTATATACACACGGCTGCTAACAAACTATGGTCTTTTCTGTGCATCACGGTATAGCCTAGCGCCCAAACAGGAACAAAGGCAACCGCCCCTCAGCTGCCAAAATGTTTACGTGTTGAGTTTATTTTCCGGAGTTTATTATAGCTCAGTCTTGTTGCCAAAAGATCTTGACTTCTTTGCCACGATACGCACTGGCAATGGCATCTCAGCAAGGTCATGCCAGGTCTCTGTCATATTGTTTTGGGGTGACCAAGAATAAAGGCGAAGTCAGGCGTTGTGCAACGAACAACGAACGCTGGTTACGTATGCTTAGATACAGTGATCTGAATTTGATCTGCTGATCTCATCTTCCGCCTCGCAAATTTCCTCTCCAAGTAACCACACATCCTTGTAGTTCGTGTAATCCCCGTGTGTTACATGTGCCTTGTGACTTTAGCTCGTCCGTCCACCTTGCTTTCCAAAGACACAAAATCACTGCTTGGTGCTTGCTCACCATGAGTTCCCATCATTATCTGACTCCTACTTTCAGTCTGGCTGCCTCGTAAACATTACACACAAGACGTAACGGTTTTAAGTTGTTGCTCAAGGGTGGAAGAAATACAGTATCGCTGCTCTACAGCAGTTGTGTTTTGGGTGACCATTTCCCAAAT
Source organism: Fulmarus glacialis (assembly GCF_000690835.1). Lineage (NCBI taxonomy): Eukaryota > Metazoa > Chordata > Aves > Procellariiformes > Procellariidae > Fulmarus > Fulmarus glacialis. Next base: position 66,065 of record NW_009218924.1, read on the forward strand.
TATTTAATGTGTCTCTCACTAGAGACGCAGTTCCCTCAAACTCCAAATACTTCTATTTGAAAAGTGATAATGTAGTGATATTTTACCATGCACTTAGAGAAAAGAAAGAACAGATGTTGTGGTTTTGATTTCTTTATGTTAGAGTGGTGAGATGTATTTTATACCATATCCACTTCTGTGCTCTTACAATGTACAAAGATATTGAATATTTAGAGCTTAGCATTTTGTCCATGGAAACAGGTTACCTATTTCATACTAGCATGGGTGTAGGTCAGGGATGGGTAATTGGAAAGGCTTTTGGGAATGAATGCTAAGACTATTGGATGATGCCTCACGCCAAACTAGAAATGGCTACAAGATTAAAATATCTGCTCTTTTTAGTTTGTCTATCTGCTAATAGAGTATCTGTTGCTCTAAAAAAAGGGCTGGCTGTACAATTTTTAATCTGAATAGGTCATTGTGTAAGTCCTTTTCTGTAAGAGCTTTCATTTGCTATCTGGGACCCAATAATGGAATTGCTCTGTATGTGGGAGCACTTTTGCAAGTTACGAATATGAAAAACATTCTTGTGTAACTTGCTGCATGGCAGTAGAAATGTTAATCTATGGGTAATATGTAAGCAGAAGGTCTCTAATATCAAATCCTTCTGAAGGACACGTGATCTGCAGTTGAACTAAAGCTCCTTTATGCCACATGCCAGCAGGATTTGTGGTACTGGTGCATTTAAGTCACAGCTTCTCAATTCAGAGCTTACTTTTATTGGGCCAGTCCTTACATGAACACTATAGCTGGGCTTTTCATAGGAGTCTGTGGAACCTGCTCATATCTTTCCTCCGAGCAGATGATAGATACATAGCCCAATCTCCCAGAGTGAAAATCTCAGTCTAAAATTGTGATCATTTTCCTGAATCAGTCATCAACGTTGGCTGTGCCCATAAAACAGCTGCAACTGCACTTAAGTTAGTTTCCTTCCATAATCCTTCATTCAAAAACACTTCACCTGTATACATAAAAGTGTATTTGTATGAGTACCTACGTCTAATTCTAATGAAACAAAAATATAAGGATTATTGAGAAATTATTACATTGGGATATATTCCTCTGTGTTTAAAATAATATCTATTTTTCCTATCCTGGGGATAGGCTCAGAAAACAAAAAAGCCAACATTCAGTTTCTGACCATTCTGTAGAAGCACCATTCAAAGATACCTCCTGTTCTTTCTGACAGGCTATTGTACACATGCTATTAACACACTGATTTGTGGACCGATAGGATGAGTGCCCAGGTGGTCTCCATTCCCTCAAAGGAGCTCCCTCTCTCTTACTGCCTTCAGGCAAAAATAACCGCTCACTTAGATTAATGCTACCTTATCTTGCCTTTCTTCAAAGCTTGCCTAAGTCAAATCAGGGCTCAGCTTTCAGCTTGCAAACTCAGAGTTGTGAACTAAGCCCCTGAACTGAATGTTAATGTATTTTTTCCAAAGGTAATAGGCGCGCAATAACAAAACCCAGGGAATGCTATTAGTCCTCTTGATAGGTGAAGTGTGTGGTGTATGTGTGCGTGGGCATGGGTGCATGAACTCACACAAACAGGGCATCCTATCTTAGTCTATTAAAATAATTTCATTATTATGTGAAGAGCTTATTGCAGTCTTCTGGGGAGGCTTAAATGCCTGGCCCTGAAAACAGGCATTTCAGAAAGATAGCATTTTTCTATTTAAAAGCTTTCAGGTTTCCTTTTATAGAAGCGTAAGCACAGTCAACATATTCTTTTTGTTTGACCTTTTTACAGGACACATCAGAGCATAAAGCTCTTCGAAGTCAATAGTAGAATCGTAAGGAAATTCAAAGGACTTGGGATTAGGACCTAGATATGTATTGTAAAAAGACACAAGAGACAAAGATACCTCCAGTATTTTCTTCTTTTAAAAAATTGGGCTAGTCTAATAATGAAATCTAATAATAACTAATACAATGGCAAAAAAAAAAAAAAAAAAAGTAGTAAAAGTATATGGATAAGTCCTAACTATGTGGTTACATATACACATCCCACAAGAAAAATTGCAAATTAAATCTTAAGAATCCCTTTAATTCCTTGGGAAATCAGAAAAATTCAGAGGTAAGACTGCAATGGCTCCTTGACGTAGTTGTGAACCAATTTCTTTTGGTTCAGTGTTCCCTCCTTGTAGATTGTTCTCTGCTAGAGAGACCCAATATCTGTTCCCTTCATCCAGAAATTATTCTGTTCAAGACTTCGATAGCCAAACATTTTTTAAACTGTTAAAAAGTTAAAATGTTGTCTTTAAGATAATGACTCCTTCTGTTTCAACAGAGATTTCACACTCGTGATTTTGCTCACTCCATAGCAGACGTCTGTAACCATGGCTCAGGCCCTTTCCCTGCATCATCCGGTCCAGAATGTGGACTATGAAGTAATGAATATTAGTGAAAAAATATTAGTTTAAAAACACCAAATAGTTTTGTGGTCTTTTTTTTTTTTTTCCCTTCTTCTGCCAAGAGAGAAGGTTCCTCGTCAGACTCAGCTGTGTGCTGTACTATCAGCAGTGGTTGCACAGTACCCATGGTCGTCTTCACCTGCTGCAAAAATGAGGTGCAGGTGGGGGATTGCCTCCATTGCATCCTCCCATGAAACCCCTTGGTCTCTCTCAGGGCAAGGGAGCAGTAAGCTACTTTGCTCACCCAGGCTGAAGAGTGTGCTACCACTCTAATGGTAGCCGGTACCAGCTGTCTTTTGACGTAGTGAAGACTGTAAATTAATACTAAAGAGCTATAGCACATAAGAAATAGCTGGTTTTTTTCTCAACTTAAATCTTTGCTGTTGCTTTGCTGCACAAACCATTTACTCTCGTGCAAAAATTACATAGATACTTTCATGTAAGGTATTTCTATCCATGTTATGCATGTTACTTTCAGTCTTAAAAGTCAATGAGGATCTTTGTAGCTTTTCAGCACCCAAGGATCATCTATAGTCAGATAGCTAATACATTCCAACAGCAGGACATTGCTGGAGAGCTGTCTCAGGGATGGCACTTACATATCCCACAGGTATTTAAATTATGACCCTAACTATAGTGAATAGCTTATTACTACTTTATATTTCAGAGGGCATTTTTGAGCTAGCTCCATAATTTGTCTTTACCATTTATTATCTGTAAAAGCAAAATCTAACAGTCTAAAGATTTCCTCAATTTTCCTGCTTAAAAGAAGGGCTTTATTATCTTAGCTTTTTTTGTTGGGATGGAATTAAATCTATTTTCATGTCAAAAGAAAAGCTTCTGCAAAAAGTTTTAGCACAGGACAATGAAAGTAAAAATCTTTTCTTCCTCTGTTTGCCCTGTTCAGCCCTCCTTTCTTTAGTTTCACAGTTGCTTAATTTGATTAAGGGGAACAAGGATTGTCAAGAAGATATGTGCAACGGGGGTATTAGCACCCATGATTCAGTCTTCCTCGTGCTGATCGTGATTATGATTTCAGACACAGAATTAGTGCTGATGAATGCTCCTCGGACACAATCAGCTACTCTGCGGCACAGGGAATTTGAAGAATGATCCTGTGAAAATAGATGTAGACAAGACCTCAGATCCTGTTCTCCATCAGCACGCTGAGATACTGTAAGCATCGGTGTGTGGGAACTCAAACACAAACTAAGAGTCAGGATTTTCTCGGCTTTTAAGTCAAAATAGGAGTGTTTGCCCAAGAGAAGGAGAGGCCCTGGAAGGAAGCAGAATGTTATACATTCAAGAAAGACATGTATGAACAGAAGATGCTGGGCAAACTTTGCAAGAAAAAGCAAAGCTCATGGAAAGTTTTCTCCTGTTGCTGCTGACAAGTAGATTTACCAGGGGCTAACAGGGCTTGAGGACCTCCACTGCACCTCTCTAAAGGGTCTCCTGATGTGTTCCAGCATCTATACAGCCCTCTCACATGTCCAGCAGTCCCACTGCCTGTCAAGGGAAAAATCACAGTCAATACAGCATCCACAACAATGAACAAATTCTGGTCTTCGGACACAGATCACTTTCAAGGGATTTCACCAACGTTAGAGTCCTCGGCTTCGACCCTGTATTCACAAACTGGAGCATGCTTTTTCTTGTCAGCTTGAATATTGTAGCTATAAAAACGCTTTCCCCTTTTGTCCATCCAGCATTTTGTACTGAGCATTTGTTCTTTTTTTTCCCCCCATCTCGCATACCGGTGTTGCATATAAGGCAACTATTGCAGTGTATGGCTGCAGTGAGTATTATAATGAGTATTATAATATATATAATGAGTATTAGTTAATAAGGCACCGGATCTGTAGTACAAAGCGGTGCACTGAAAATCTTCAGCGTGATGCTGAAAACAGCAGAATGGACTGGAATATGTTAGGAAGTTTTAAAAAGCTTTAATCCTGAGGGATACTCACAGACAGAAACAATCCAGCCCTCTGTGAATCAGGGTGAAATGATTGCAGTAGCGCAGGGAGCGGAGGGCCATCAGCAGAGGTTACACTATGTGAAGGGCTTCGCTACAAACCACTCAGACTCTCATAGCGCAAAAATAAAATTACAACGAAATGAGCAAATTCTGAGAAATAGCATTGTTCAAGCCTTTGTGTTGCTTTGAGCTTATTAAACCATTCTGCAAATATGAAATTATGTGTTCTCATTCAGTTTTAAAAAAACACAAATATCTCTATTAAACTGAACATCTCAAGGCACTCCACAAAAGAATATACAGACCCTGCCCTGCAAACTAAGGTCTCAATCCTCATGCACCAGCAGTCCCACTAAACACGGAGGAAAGTGGCTGAGCACAAAAAAGCATGCAAGACTTAGCAAAATCGAGGCCTCCAAGTTCACCGAAAACTGGAGCTAACAAAGATGGATGGATAAAGAGTGAAAGGGGCAATGGGAGCGTGCAGGTGTGAATGGGTATCTGGTTGCATCACAGATGATACAGTATAAATACATCTGTGCACACATTTAAAAAATGTATAAATCTCCTCGTACCCTTTTCCCATTTGCATCCCACATGCTTCCGCTGAGCCACTCAGGACTGTGTAAAAGAGCCCACTGTTCGCCAGCAACCGGGGAGCCGGGGGCAGCTTCTGAGCTTGGAAAAAGCCACATTTCACTTATCTTTCCTCCTCTCCTCGTGCCCAGATGCTTTGCAAAACAAACAAACTACATATCTACATATCATAGCCAAAACTGCGTATCAGACTACATTCACTGAAAGCCTCACTGTCTGGAGCTGTAAGATTCAGCAAACCTTGGCTGGGCTGTCCGTGAGCCTGCTGCTTGATTTATGTTTTCAGATGGAAACTATATGAAGCTCTTAGTTATGCCTGGTTTTCTGCCAAAATCAGTTTGTCCTAAACTAGGCTTTATAGAAACTTAAAGCACAAGGTGAAATGTCACATAATCCACAGTAAAACCTGGCTCTGTTTTTTTGGTTTTTTTTTTTTAAGAAAACGTACATTTTCTTGGGCCAAACTCTGAAGTTTTCACTCATTTTAAACTTTCTCTGTGGGTGCTGTGAAAGGAGTAGCTGGAAGACCCAAATTGGTTTTCCTGTCTTGTCTTCTTTCACGGCGTCTTGGTTGAGTCTGATACCAAGGCAACAAAGAAGGAATGAATGTTGAATCGGGACTGAAAGTTGTCTGTTTTCAATAACAAGCACTATCTCTAGAGGAAAAGATCCAACTTCACACACGTGTAGGAAGCTGACAAGTTTCAACAAAACAAAGGCAGAGGCAAAGAAACCATTGTGAGCTCTGAGCATCCGAAAGCAGCAGAGATAAGAAGCCGGGCCGGAGAATATTCACCAACCTTGTCTTTAAAAAAAACCAACCCAAGACACTGTACATCAGCTCCCATCCCCTTTAGCCCGTTAAGAAGAGCGGGCGATGTTCATCAGCGGCGTCAGACGTTCGTTGATGACGGCAATTTGTCGGAGGGGAAGCGCCACCTAGCGGCGGGCAACGCGCCGCCGCCCCCGCGGCAGGAGCCCAGCCGGGACGCGCTGCACTGCCGGCGCTCCCACAAATTTGCTAGATACTCCAGACTAATACACGCTATTAATTCTTTATCAAGTGCCAATGGGAATCATGGCACCAGGCAAACACAGGGGGCCTCCTAGTCTAATTTAGATGGGACAATAGGGCCCAGAGACCCAAGATGGATATCCCCAGATGCATTCCTTTTAATTCTGTTTGGTTTACCAAATAGGAATTCCTCTAGGAAACCTCAACAAAGAAGTGGATTAATGAGAACCCTAGCAGAGAGTGTTTGCTGTATAAGCAATTACAAGCCTAAGTAAAGCAAGGGGCAAAGTCTGATCAGCGTTCAGTACCAAACTCAAATAAATTCTGACAGAAGTGGGTGAAAAATGCACCAGCTGCGGGTCAGCAAGAAATGCTGACAACTCTCAAACACTGGCCTGCCTATTTTCATTAAAAAGCAAACAGAGAGCAAAACAAACACTTATTTTTCCCCTGCCTTTTGTTGTTCTGTGGCATTTGTTTTGACACTCGTCCTCCTTCAGCTATACTGTCCCCTGGTTTCTTCCGTTTTCATGGCATCGTGCTGCTCCTCAACCCCTTTTACCTCTGCCTGGCTACATGCAAGATAGACCGTTCCTGCAATCAGGCTACATCTTCCCTCAGAGTACTTTTGCCTTGCTGCTGCCAGATCCATTCCCCGTCTCTGCTGTCCCAATGGTTCCTCAAATTCCCTGTCGCAGAAGTTTGCATTTATGCATAGAAGCAGGAAGACCCTTCCCCCCCGAGCTGCTTACAGCTGTTCCCCTGGAGTATGCTCCAGGGGAATCCTCTCTCCTCTTGGACTTGAATCTTGGGGGGGGATCCTCTCTCCTCTTGGAGTGACCTGAGTCTGCAGTGCTAAAGACGCTTAATGCAAGAGAGGGAGGTTGCTGTACTTGCGTTGTTGTAACAGCTTGGTCATAGTTGGCATGCAGCAGCTATGTCCAAAGGACCAGCCAGCTTTTGCTTCACTATGAGTTATTGCTTCCATGCTGTGCGATTTCCTCTAACTTACACACTCTGTATTACTTTGCTTTCCTGATAGGCCCTACACATTTTGTGACTGGAAAAATTGATGGGAACCAGCCAGAAGGCAGTCTCCCCCAAAACTACGATCTCTCCTACCATGCCATGACCAGCCTGGCCCCTGGGGTGGCTGACACCATCTTCAAATGGTTAGCTGTTTGATCCACTGCACACAAAAAAGTGTGATATCCTGCAATGCTGGTGATAGGCAAGACACAGAAGCTGTGAAACTGGGTATGCTACAGGGTAGCATTACTACCGGTTTCAGTAGAAACACTTAAAATCAGAGAAACCAGAGAACCAAAAGAAAAAAAAAAATGAGAAAGAAGGTGATCAAACAGCTCCTTCTTAAGTGGCTTTTCTTGGAATATTCTGTGCAATGATGTAGCTGAGGCCAAAGACAAGAAAAAGAAATACATCCCCTCCCAATCTGAGCAGACCCGGTCCACCTCTCGTCCTTCAAAATAAAATACCAGGCAGGTGGACATATCTGTATTTATTGTACCACAGACCCCCTCGTTTCTTGGCTCACAGGACCATTACTGGTGGCAAGACCAGCAGAAGGGACCAGCAGCGGTTACAAAATGTCTGTACGGCAGCAGATTTCAGAGAGTCTCAGGGGACCTCGTGCCCCCAGCATGACAGCTCCTTATCTGCTCCGAAGCACGTCACCGACCCCATTTGCAAACTCACCACCCAGAAGAGATAGCACGAGCTGCTATCTAAGCACTTTGGGCATGGAAATGTCAACTGCTGGGGCTATTGGCCTGAAGGCATGTGCTCAGCCAGGTGTCCTGTTCAAAACAGAAAAGAGGACTCCTCCGTTGCACTCCTGCACCAGGCTAACAGCAGTGGTAGGTCCACTGGTATTAGGATGGAAAAGCCTTACAAGGTATATGGTAATTTTGTCTGATTTTGTACAAAACCCGGCATTTTTTAGCTCCTATAGCCAATGTTATGAACACTAAAGTTGTTCCCATTCTGCCTCATCCTGGGAGACCCCACTCACCGTGACAGAAAACTTTTCACTGAAAATCTGGATACCAGAAACACTTCTCTTTATCCTTCCTGCAGCAGCTAAAGGATAGTAACGGAATGTATCTTCAGGAAGTGGCCACGGCTAACAGAGTGGCAAAAACCGGTGAGCATCCTTGGTCATAACCGAGCCCTGCTGATACTTGCCCCTAATGGAGACCTGGGAACGGTGTGGGGGGGACGTGGAGCTTGAGGCTCCTCGGGCAGAGGGCCCCGATTTGGTCTGCAGAAGCATTTTAGCAGCATTGCCTGATGCCTGGCTTTCAGGGCTCACCTGGGAAGTGTCTTCATTTGCGGTACCTGCCTGCCAAGGCTGTTGGAGGAGGCGTGAGCTGCAGACCGTGGTGCTGGTGCTCATGGTGTACACCACGAATGGATTCTCACTTACTGACAGTTCCAAGCTTCCCAAAACACTGAGCCCATCTTCCTCTCAAACAACAAGATTGCTTTACAAATCACAGTTTTTTCTGTCTTTGATTATTTTTATTTGTGCGTTAGGTCTTCAGGGCAAAGTTGCTTCCTCTTTCCAAACTTTTCTCTGCTACCACCACGATTCATGTTCTGTGTTAAATGCAAACGAGCTTCTCGAGTACTCCATTTCCTGCTTCAAGGCCTTTAAAAAAAAACCCAACACATTAGAAATCACAGAACATTCAACAAAGCGGGGTGGTTTTCATCAGAGAGGGACTCCTCCAGCAGTGTAAGGATCGGAGGCTGTGCTGAGGGGTCAGCAGTGGTGGGACCCGCAGCAGGCGGAGCAGAGAAGCCATCACAGCTGCTGACAGCAGCCAAGACCATGTGCAGCCCTGCCTGCTCCTCAGCACTAAAGGGAGATGGTTCTCCCGTGGAAGGACTGAATATTTCTCCCTGCTTTTATACCCATCCTTTCCCCACTGAGCAAAAAAGGATCACTTCCTACATAGGAAGTGATAAGGTTTTGGGGGGAGAAAGGTTTGCAGCTGCTCCAAGAATCTTATAAATTGTCTAAGACTCATTTGCAGACCCTTTTCCCTTTTTATTTATTCATTTATTTTAAATGCAGATATCACGGATATTATCCTGGCCATGTCTGAGAGCTAGCCAGAAGATGTGAGATGCCAGGAATAGGTCTGGCTCAGCTCTTTCAACCTCCGTATACTCTCTTTTTCTCAAGGTAGGTTATGACTCTTCTTGTAGACCTGGATCTTTTCATCTTTCCTTGCCTGCTAACAGCTACCAAAATTTCCACCTTTTTATTTTGATCTGCAAAAAGGGAAGAAAAGTAGAGATTTTCCTGTGTGATGGAGGACAAGGAGAAAGCCTGCAGTTTCTCTTTCCTCCTCTTTTTAGTGTCTTCCTGCTCTACCTCTTTTCTTTGCTCCCCTTCACACATGGCAAAGGAGAAGAAACTATTGACTGACACTTGTGGAGTCGTTGGGATCTTTCTGGTGACTTCAGTGGTTTTGGATTAATCACATTGCGAATGTTTGTTATTGCTTTAGCAAAGGATGAGAAGGCCCAGGAAAAAGAGATTAGTTAAGAAAATCTCTCTTAATCTGTTTCAAGAGCTTGCCCTATCAGTGTGGAACCAGTCACAGCAAGTTTATTCTTTGCACAATGGTGGTACTTTCGTATCATAAAAAGAAAAAAAAAAAGAGAAGTTATGAAAGGCTCGTTTCATTTGGTACAGTAAGTGAACAAAACCACATTTAGTTATTCAGGATTACTTCTGCACGAAAGATTATGATGCAGCCACGGAGTTATCAAAACAAAAATAATGCGTGTCCAGGATGGAGTTTATCAGAGGAAGCCCAGGACAGTACGCATTAGCACAACACTTGACTATGGCTCAGGCCGCCCCGAGCTGATAAGTTTCTTAGTTTCTTTCCCCCTTGCTTGCCTTGTCCTGCGTTTGGTCCTCATAGGGATCAGCGTTGAGAAGGGCCTTGGCAGTGACCTGCCCACCCTAACAACTCCTCCCCAAAATTACAAAGCAACTATTCTTTAAAGAGTCAAATCTGTCTGCATAAAGCAGACCGCTTTTTGAGCCTGACTTGAAGACGGAGCCCGATACCAAACGCCACCGGCTTTCCGACACAGATTTTGGTGGGACTAGGCATGGAAGCCTAACTAAAAACATCCCAGCCTGGCCCCTTGTCCTTGGAGTCAGGGCAGAAACACTGAGGCAGAGCAGAAGGCAGCATCGAAACGCAGGAAAAAAACATACCGTTGTCTTTGCCATCGTCAAGTGCTGCTGAAAGCCTCCGTGTCCTGGACCTCCTCCTGATAAACTCTGTCCTGGAAGCTGACTATCTTAGTGTAGATAATGCCGTGTCTGCATCATTAAATTTAATGCAGAAATAATACCTAACCATCAATTGTGGTTTGTTCTGTTACCAAATGAAACACTCTATTCATAGTTTTTCATAGCTGAGTGCTCTCTCCTCCGCTGCAGAAATATGGAGTAAAAATAGGTGGAGAAGGGTTTTGCCACAAAAGAAACATTGACATAAGCCATCAAGTGTTTCATTTGAGAAAGTGGTTGTATACACTACGGTTACCGCTGCTGCTAAGGTTGAGTCCTTTGAAGAGTTTTAATTTGGCTCTAAAAACATATTTGACTTGAGGCGTAGGAAAGAGAAGGACTGGGAAAAGCTTTTCTTAAACACAGAATCTGCGAACTTGCAAAAGTCTATTGTTTCGAAAGATTTTGTGGTTTCTGAAAACACATTGGGTTTTAGATAACTGAATCACAGCAGAATCAGGAGGCAGCCTACGTTTCTGTACCTTTAAGAGGAAAATTGGACCGATGGACTCATTTTCAGCACAGCTGGCATGGCACAGCCCTTTCCAAGTAGATGGGAATGGGAAGTTAGATCTTCAGAACTAGTGGCCAAGTGGAATAACTTTGCAAGGAACTTTGATTTGCCTGAAGTGACCTTAATACTTCTGGCATCTAAATTACATGAATTATTTCCTTGACTTTTACTTAAGGCTTTTCACACACAGCAGCTCAGGAGAAAAAAGGGAGAAAAAGCATAGGAAAAGACGAAGAAAAGGTGACTGTAAAGTCACAAAAGATGGCTTGAGAGAACCTATGCCAGACAAATTAGTTTTTCCTTGATAGACTATATTTCAGATTCACAGTATTCTTTCAAGTGATGGGAAGCTTTTTTTTCCACAGATGTTCAGTTTGATATTTGCACATTGGCTGTAGCCACGGTCTAATTAATTTCAGATATTTCAAAACAATGGTTACTCATGAAGAACCGCTTAGGGTCTGTGTTTCACATTTAAAATGATAATCATTGTTGAGTTAGTAACATAAAACCTGTGCTTAAGAAGTGTGTAATGAAAATAGTATTTTTCATCTCTCAGGACTACGATGTAGCTAGCAGGATTTTTTTTTTTCTCCAAAGATATTGCTTTACGATTGAGACAAAGCCTAAACATTTTCCCTTTGTTGGGTTTTCTCACACAAATCTGAACATCTGAAAACAATGATTTGTCATGGGAGACATTTGGCAGCCCGAGCAAAGGTTTACTGTTTCTACTTTGCCTAAAATATTTACAAAGAAAAATATCTGACATTCACAGTAAATCAGACAGTGTTTCAGGCCTCTGACATAACTCATGGAGGAAGTCTGCGTGGTCTCTTGGAGAGGAGGAAAGGAGATCCTGTTTCTGGACGGTTTTTGGTTCAGTGCAGAAACCTTAGCTCTCGAGGAAGAAGGGGAGAGTTAAATAAAGTGGGATGAAAATACCTGGGGGTTGCAGAGGTCTGTTTTTCTGGCTTGATCAGCTCCTCACTTTCCCCACCCTTCTTTCCATTCCTGAAAGCCCTGAGGGTCTCCAGTGTAAACCACCCCCCATTCCTCCAGGGTTTTCTTTCCATCCCGGGCTGGGGATGCCCAGGATGAGTTCCTCCTCCCTCCCACCCCGGCCCCACACTTCTGGCGGGCGGCAGGAGCACACCCCGCACAGGGAAGGGGGGAGAGGAGG
>NW_009218925.1:0-803 GCF_000690835.1 Fulmarus glacialis
AATGAAATAAAATGAAAGAATGAAAGAATTAAATAATAAAATGAAATATTGAAAGAATGAAAGAATGAGACTGAAACAAAAAACGAAAGAATGAAATAAAATGAAATTAAATTAAATGAAATGATGAAATGAAATGAAATGATGAAATGAAACAAAAGAATGAAAGGAAATGAAAATGAAATGAAAGAAATTAAATGAGATTAAATGAACTGAGATGAAATGACAGAATGAAAAGAAAGTATGAAATGAAAGAATGAAATGAAAGGCGAAAGAATGAATTGAAATGAATGAATGAAATAATGCAATGCAAGAAATAATGAAATAATGAAAAGAAAGAAGGAAACGCTGAAGAAATGAAATGAAACTAAATGAAATTAAACTAAATGAAATGACATAATGAAATGAAATGAAAGAAAAATTAAATGAAAGGAAAGAAAATGAAAGAATGAAATTAAATGATAGAATGAAGTGAAAGAATAAAAGAATGAAATGAAATGAAAGAATGAAACGAAAGAATGAACTGAAAGAATGAACTGAAATTAAAGGATAGATTGAAATGAAATGAATGAATGAAATTAAGTGAAAAAATGAAATGAAAGAAAACGAAATGCAAGAACGAAATACTGAAATAATGAAATGAAACGATGAAATAAAAGAATAAAATGAAGGAATGAAATGAAATCAAATGAAAGAGTGAAATGAAATGATACAATGAAGCAAAAGAGTGAAAGAACGGAACGGAATAGAATGGAATGATGAAAATGATGAATGAAGTTAAATGCAAGAATGAAATTAAATTAAAT
>NW_009218926.1:0-6211 GCF_000690835.1 Fulmarus glacialis
GGGGGTGTGGGGGGGTGGGGGGTGGAAAATATATCCCCTTTAACACAGTTATATGCATACACCAAGACATGTTTACATCCCTTGCTCAAACACGATCTTTCAATTTCAAAATGCAGAACTCATATTATTACAGGTACACAAAATTATTTCAATTTAATTTGGATTTCATTTAAGTTGCTGCTTTTTTCAGAGTTGCCCAATTGTGTTAGTAAAGTACTACAGAACACACAAGCACACTGAAATTCACTGAATTAAGATTATATGAAGTAAGAAAACCCAAGACTGGAGGACTCTCATTTATCTGTCTGTAACTACGTTTATGATTGCACTGATAAATACGCATTCTTTACTGTTAAGTATCTAATGTAGTGTACAGTATCCTACAGTACTGTACAGGACAGGTACAACATTTTGAGGCATACTCTCTGGATCTGCAAAATTGAAAAAGATGAATCTAAGCCACAAAAAAAACCCTGAAGGGCTTAGATATGAGGGGAAAATAATGTGCTCATCACACCTTATGGCAAAAGTATTGAAAAATACTTTTTCTGCAGGAACGGAAGGAAAAGTTTACTAATTCAGAAATAACTAAATAATAGCAAGGAACAAGATATTCAAAGGATCCTCAGGCTGAAGTAGGAATACCACAGTCATATTTCTGAACAGATACAATAAATGAAGAAGACAATTAGATTAAAGATTGGACTGAGTGGCTAAGACGTTAATTGACTAAAAAGAGAATGCTTTCCTTCCATACTTATCTGCAAGACCATAGGAATAACTTATAGTTTTAGTAGTTTTTCTACTGCTAGTTTTCTATATTCCAATTTATGAATAGGAACAGCTTTCATACCATAAAAATCAAACTATAACCAATATCGAGATTCAGTTATTAAGGACATGTGATCTGAATTTTGAATAACGAGTTGCTGCATTCAATAAACAGAAGTTCTAAAATAAGCCAACCCACTCCAGAGGGAATTACTCTCTTACCTGTTACAAAAGAACCATTCACCGATACCCTATACACACTATATTATTTTGACAACTTTGCAAGGATCAAATATTCTGCATAGAGCATAGTTGAGGATAAATTAACCCCACAAAACCTCAGCTGGAAACATCACGTGTGGCCATGGTTCTGTAACAAGTAGCATGGTTAAATTCTAGTAAACTTGTTAAGAAGAGATGGGAGGAACCTCATGCCCAAATATTAAGGAAATTTTTTTAGTGAAAATTCCCTTTTAAGTATCCAAAACAGCACAGCCTACAGGAAAAAAACCAATGGTGATAGAAGGAAATTTCTTCAGGATAAAACCTTGCTTTCCAATTAGCTCTGCTTGTCAACTTCCTTCACACAGTTTATGGAGACACACTTAAAAGAGTAAGTATTTTCAAGGGACTGCTGCAAATTGCAGTAAGATATTACTCTAAAAACCATATGTAAAAGGAAAGACGATTGAATTTTTTTAATAATAAACTCCAACTGAAAGAAATGAGAAGTGTTTCCTATGGTTCTTCTTTAAGACTCCACTTGTTCTTTTTCACCTAACACTGCCAACTCTACATTCAATCCAACAAAAATTTGAAAAGTTCAGCTGTAGGCCCCTTAAAGCAACAGTAGTTACTGCTGTTTTGTAGAAATAGAGACAAGAAAAAACAAGGGGCTTTACTTTATGTTAACTGCAATTCGAGAAGTGTATGCTTCTGCTGTTATGCATGACTATCCTCTGCACACAAAATAGAGATCTTTTCTAGCATCTATACGGCGTACATGTTTCCTTCCTCTCCTTCTCCTCATTTAGAGGGACATAAAACCTTCCACATCTTCCACTCAAAAGCAGATCTTATGTGGAAGTCCTAGGAGGACAAGGTACAAACGTGAATATGGACAGAACATCTCTAAAAACACCCTCACAAATAAAAATATGCTGCTTGTTTCTCACTAAAATGTCTAATGCTTCAGGGCAATCTGACTTTGGTGGCACTTAAAAATCCAGCTGGAGAACATCTTGAGGAACAATGCTGTAGTCTTCTGTAGGTCATCTTTTCTACAGCGGTTTACTTGCCATAAACAGGAAACTAGGCTTTTTCTAATCCTTCAATCCCTAACAAATGTAGCAAATTCAATGCAGATAGCTCCTTCTGATGGAACTCTAATCTCTTCTGCCAGCAACTTGGGATGGAGCACAGCATAATGCAAATATGCTGTAAGAATCTAGATTTCTCCTATTCTTCAAGCTGAGATAACACTGAACATAAATGTCTCCTTTATTAGTCACAGCATATCACAAGAATAAAGATGAAACTGAAGGGGTTTTACCAGTCAAAACATCCTTGATAGGCACTGCAGTATCTCTAGCACTTCAGTGTACTGGCTATGTTACAAGGGCTGGACAATCCAAAGTTACGTCTTCACCAAACACTGGGGCATGCTTCACTTCTACAAGATAACTAGGATGCACAAAACCAGACATTTCATAATAAATGGAAGATCTTAAATAGCACCGAGTCGAACAGCTCATCCACTTGATCACACAGACCTTTGTAGATCTTTTCCTGACCTTGATATAAGCATCAGTATTGTTTCCCTGTAGATACACCCTGCATTCACTGGATGAGTCTGGTATTTGGGTATCAACCAAAACTGTCATATGTATCATTCAGCACAAGTAGAAAAGTTTTCATTATTGTATGCTGACTAACTTCCAGTTGCCAAAACCAGACAAAAAATAAGCAAAATAAGGCCTCCAATACCAGAAGACAGGTATCAGTGCATCCTGTCACAGTGTTCAGTTTGCAAATGGGCTATGTGAGCTTATTTAGGTTCTGGACAGATCAACTGCATTTACCCCTGTTTCTCCTCAGTGTTACACACATGGTGCAGAACCTTCTTCTGTAATAAAAAGCTTCTATAGACTGGTTGGTTGATAAAGTCTATTCTTGCATTATTCCTTATTTCCTGGAGCCCAAAAAACATCATCAAGTCTAACCAACTGTTCAGGAACCATAATCCATAAGATACACTGTTTCTCAGATCTAACCCAAGATGATTTCCTGGATTACTTTTAGGATATAGAGGAAAGAGAATGCAGAGTTCTGTGTCAGATTAACGGCAAAGCTAAAAATCGTGGCTGCAAAGAATACACTGCAGATCAGAGTGCTGACAGAGGCTATCAGATCTTCTAACACTGAGAATGCCAACATACATCCTGCTGTCACAGTATGAACAGCTCTAGTAAATTTCTTTACTTGCTCAACTGGTTCAATTGCTTATCCATGTACAAGGAATTCCTTTCCACATTATTTACAAATTGAAGTGTAATGAGTGTTGCCACTGATAGTTTGCTTTACAATTCCAAAAGACTTTAAAAAGCAAGCAACCTCTCAGTACTCTGCTTAATGATGAAGGCTATTAAACTAGAACTCTTACGTTACCTAACAGTATTAAGGTTTCTGTAATTAAAGGATATCATAACCCAAGCTAATTCCTGTTAACCTCTTCCCAAGATTTTTACAAATACAACAGACATAAGTCATGATTCTAGCAGAGACTCCCATCATCCCGAGCGGTGGGACTTTTTGGTCTCTGTGTAAACAAACATCCTTTGCTCCCTCCACTACATTCTGTAAAGAAGCTCATTGAGATTCCCCAGAATGAAGCAGCAACAAAAAGCAATACAAAAGCTAAAAATCTGATTTATATTGGAGTAATAGAAGAAGCAGTTGCTTGGTTCTGTAGGTGTGCTGTGTTGAGAGGATGCAAACATTGAAGCAGTATTTTCTGGATACAAGTTCTCCATGTTCAAGCACATTTTATGGTAAAAGTTCATTGTTAGCACACGAATAATGTGTTCCGCTTGATACTGAACTTCTCTGCCAATTTTTTCTTCCTGAAGTCACACGAATGAAAACAGAATAAAAGTTCCTAATTCACTTGACCTCACAGAAATCCTCACTTGCTTCAAAAGAGCATCACAATTTTAGAAACTAGTATAAATAGTTATAACCTAGGATATACTATAAACGAGCCACAACGCAACAGAACTTAGCACAACAAACAGAAGGTAATAATTATTTTAACTGTTATTTTTAAATACTCAGTTTTAACATCCTGATTACCATTAAGTGCTGTACTGAAGTGCAAACAACATTTTAACTTAAGAAATACTAACAAATTCACTAGGTAAACAACCAAACTTACCCCTCTTTCTGTGTGATGATGCCAAATCCAAATCAACATTTCGTCTTCCACTCTAGATTAAAAGATTAATAAAAGCCCCATTTCTTTAGGTGAACATATGTGGTGCGTAATATTTGAGTATTTAAAATGCATCCCTCACCCATAAAAGTAAGAAAATCAACAGCTATAATAATTTCAATTGTTTTTTTTACCATCACTACTTTCTCTTAACAATGGTGGTTATTAGAAGAGATCTCTACACTGAAACACAGCACTAAATAAATGTTTAAAATGTGCTTCCCACCTAAATATTATATTGACAATCTCCAAATACATAATACTAGTTTACTTACCAGTGAATAACCTTCCTCATCTGATTCTGGCTGAGATAAATCAGATTCACTTCTTGACTTAATCAGTCTGTAGTTTGAGTTTACATGGATTGAGCGACTTTCTGCAGTAAGACTTTCACTCCTGCTTCAGGTGCACACACATGCACGTGCACACACACACACACACAAAAAAAAACTGTATTAGGCAAAAATAAGATTTGATAGTCAAATTTAGCAGGTACCACAGTTTTATTTGGGAGCAGACTATCACAGAACATCACAAGACCACACCAAAGAGGAAAAAAGTGGTCTGATGGCTTCAGTTATTATGCTTATAAAGGGTATTAGTAAATTTGTTACTTCTTAACACCCTTATTGGTCAACTGAACAAATGGCAACCTCAACTGACCGATCATTCAAGTGCCTTGGTAAGTATTACATACAGTATAAGAAACTCTTCTGAGCTGAGAGGACAAGAAAACAGAGACAAAGTGGGTGAAAAAGCACTGAACTTACTAAAAACCCACCCATAAAGTGCATCCTAAAGTTGATATGCTGGAGATGAAAGCCACTTTGACAACGACAGAGGCAGCCACCCATGCTTTAGGGACTAGATTTCCAAAAAGAGGCAAAAAGAATAAAAGGGTACTGAATATATATATAATCTCCCTCTGAACTCCCTGTCAATATCTTCATTTAAAATATCAGAGCAGAGTTTCCGTACGCTAGAAGCTTAAGAAGACTCAGGAGTTCACTAGTAGCACCAGCTACACAATTCCTGTGTTATATTAACACACAGACAGAAAGATCTCTAGAATAAAAGTTTAAATGGGTCAAGTTTAGAATAAAACTGTTATGAAGAATATCTGAGGTTATGAAAATTAAAATACATTATGTAGTACTTATACTATTTAAGTTATACCACTTCTCCAATTCAATGAGCTGTCTGGCTTTATTTTGTTTTTCTCCTATACCTAACAACAGTGTCTTACACATGCCAATATGTTACGAATATTTACAAAAATCAATCATGAATGACACTTTTCTCATAATAGGCTTTGAAACTTTTGCTTTTAAACATATCCTACAAATTGTTTTTGGACACTACTGTATAGGACATTGATAAAGTTCAAGAAAATACAAACATGGTAATAAAAAAATCCAAACACATAAAGAAATCTTAGGAAAAATAAAGAATTTTTCCAATTACCTCAGATTATCTGTACACCTGATAATCTGGACTTCATTACTATTTATCACTAAGCCTAACTTCAAAAAGTAAATATGGTCCACACCGAATAAAATTCTTATTAAGGTTTAGTTAATAAAGGACAAAGAAAATTGAGAAAAATCACTATTCTCAACAAAACCAACATTGCTCTAGGCAAAAATCTTCTTTTAAATAAAATTCTAAGAATCCCCAGAGGAAAACTGAGGTTATTTAATCAATTATAAAGGAAGCAGAGAAGAGTTAACTATTCCAAGCAGTCAGCAAAACCCACCTTGTCATGAGTCCGATCCCCTCAGGAGTAGTAGAGGGAGGCTGCTGTAACTGTCCATCCTCCCTTCGTTTCTGGAGCTCCTCGATAACAGGGCTTACTCCCAAGATCAACAAGGCACATCTGTGGATCACAGAGTTGCATGCAGCAGTATACACATCCTGACCTTCTGTCAGATCAGTGCTGATTCTTCGTTC